>NW_024871469.1:335000-424955 GCF_019054845.1 Dipodomys spectabilis
TCTCTTCCAGTTTTCCTTTCCTTCCCGACCAACAAGTTTCATATTGCACTTTCAACATACTCTCGACTGAGTACCACTGCTGCATATGTTCATCTTTTGTCCCTCCATTTCTATGCCCCCATTAACTTTCTAAATAGAGATAAATGAAAAAAATAACAAAAATGAAAAAAAATAAAGAAAAATATTAATTTGTTTCTGTTTCCTGGTCAGTGGCTATTTTTAGATAGTGTGTGTGTGTGTGTGTGTGTGTGTGTGTGTGTGTGTGTGTGTGTGTGTCTATACTGGGAGTTGAACTCGAGGAAGTGACCTTTAGCTTTTTTACTCAAGGCTGACACACTACAACTTGAACCAAACTTCCACTTCTGTATTTTGAACTGTTAATTGGAGATAAAAGTTTCACAGATTTTCCTGCCTTGCGTAGCTACAACCCACTTTCCTAAGTTATCAGCCTTCTAAATAGCTAGAGTTACAGCTAGATGTGAGCCACTGATGGTGCTTGGCCTACCTTCTTTTTATTAAGTAGTTGAAATGTAAAAGAAAGTTGCAACAGTAGAACAAAAGAAATCAACTTAACTTACGCAGCTTCATTAAGTTTTAATAATTTGACACATTTGATATGTAGAGAACAACATTTTCTGTAAATTCCCCTGAAATTTGGTTTACATTTGGGTTTTTCCTCATCATGAACTTGATTTAATAACTTTTTAACTAATAAATATTGATGAGACTATGTCCAGAGGGTATTAATGTTGGCTTTCATTCTTGCCCATATAATTGTAACCCCTCTGTACAGTATTTTCACAATAAAAAAACTAAATGGTGCAAGCTAACACTTAAAATAAATTTGTGTGCTGGACTCTGATGATATATTCACATTCTTAGTCAGAAGGCATTAGTGCCTGTTACAAATCACCTAAGTCTGACAAAACCCAGACTCAGGCCTTGTGACTACTTTCCTCTATGTCATTCTCTTAGAGAGCAATCCCGAGTCTCCAGTGACCATGACAGAGCTCTCCTGGACCCTCTCAGGCACAGTCAATATCACCACTCAGGTGTGTCACCTATAGAGTGATGTGATAGTGGTGTCTGCTTCCTATGATAGAACAGCACAGGAATTGTTAGGTCCTTAACCTGTCCTCTGTACTGAGGGTTCCTCATTGAGCATTGAAAGCTAAGAATTAAGGAGACATTTAACTCTCTCTTCCTTCTGCAGGTTGTGGCTCAGGTTTCCTTCTGTTGCTGTCATTTTCTGTGGAAAGAAATTATCTAAGCTCTAGAAGCCATTTTGCTTATTCTAGGCCCTTAGAGTAAGTCTGGGATTTATACTTAAACAAAAAGATATGTAGTGATAAAAAAATTAGCAAACAACGTTTTTTCTATTCTATTTATTATCAAATATGTTTTCAAATTCTAACTTTTTTTATTCTGAATATGTCGTACAGATGGGTTAGAATTACATGGGCAAGGTAATGAGTGCATTTCATATAAAGCATTGTTTCTTCCTCTTTTGTTTCCCCTTACCATTCCATCCCATCTCCCACCCACCCCCAACCCCAGCCATAGTTGTAAGGTCATATTTCGACATAACAACTAGTACATTTCATTGTTGCAATGGGTCCACCTGTATCCCTAACTAAACTATTTTTTCCCATTCCACTCCACAAATTATAGCAACATCAAATACAGTGAAATCAGGGGTTATACCATGGAGGAGGGACATACAAAACAACAAGGAAATCATCTTATAAATATGTTAGAAACCATCACAAGAAAGAAAAAGCATTTGAATCCTTACCTTCAGGTTCATTTCATCTAACATAAACTTTTCTGACCTTTTCTTCTTGTCTCAAAAATATACTAGTTATTGCAAATAAGGGAAACCATGGGACTTATTCCTTTGGGCCTGGCTTACTTCACTTAACATAATTTTTTCCAAGTCTTTCCATTTCCTAACAAATGGGGCAATGTCATTCTTTTTGATGGAGGCAAAGTATTCCATTGTGTATATACCACATTTTCTTGATCCATTCATCTACCGAGGAGCATCAGGTTTGGTTCCATATCTTAGCTATGGTAAATAATGCTGCAATAAACATAGATGTGCTGGTAGCTTTAGTCTGTCTACCAATAATTCTTATTAGTAAGAGGCACTTAATTAGCAGTCACTTTCTCAAACTCCTAACTTCATCAATGAGCTGTGTGAGAGAAGCCACAGCAAATGTCCTGGAAACTCCCCCACCCCCCATCTAACTTCTTGCCCAGAAATGAGCGACTCTCTCCTAGGCCACCAATTTGAACAAAGAATACTGATTATATCTCAGATTAAATACCAAAGCTATATACCAAAGAAAGATAAGGACAAGAGATTAGTTTGACTTGGGAACAATGCAGATCACAAAGAGGAGTGCTAAGTTAACAGAAACAAAAATAAATTTTCCTTCATTCATATAGTACAATAAAAAGAGCTACTTTTCTCATTTTCACTTAATTTTGGGTATATATACTTAGTACTAGATTCTTGAAACTCCTTGAAAACTCTTTGACATGAACTCAGAAGTTCTGTTGGTGTCAGCTTGACATTTTATGTAAAAAATTTTTAATTTTTATATTTTTAAAAATCTGTTTTATTCAAAGATGCTATGCAGAGGGGTTATATTTACACGAGTAAGTTATATTTCTCATTAAAAAATTGTTACCCACTCCATTGTTGTTCTCCCTCTATCTCTTCCCTCCGCTCTTCCTCCCCAAACACCCACAAGGTTGTAAAGTTCACTCCCGCCATAGTGTACCCTGAGTATCATTGATGCAATGGGTCATCTTTAGTACTTCTTTCAGCATTTTGTTATTTCCCTTCCCTTTCCCCAATCAGATACATACATATATAGGATGGAGGGTACTAGAATCAAAGACAGGAATTGCCAGGGATAAAACAAACTTGAAAAGAAAAAATGAAATAAAGTAAGAAGAAAGAACTAGCTACAGTACATGGGCTACATCAAGGTTGACAACTAAACAAAAGAAGACCCGCTGTTTCAATATCTTGGCATTCAATTAGCATCATTTTGCATGGTCATACATATGTTTATAGTGTTTGAACTATTATAATCCTCTGTCAGGACTAACAGACTAATACTAATTGTTGCAAATGAAGGAAATCATAGAGCCTATGTTTCTTTGTCCTAGGCTTACTTCACGTAATATGATTTTTTCCAAGTCTTTGCAATTACTCATGAAAGTGACAATGTCATTCTTTCTGACAGAAGCATAAAGTTCTATTGTTTAAATATACCATGTTTTCTTGATTCACTCATCTATTGAAGGGCAACTGGGTTGGTTCCATATCTTAGCTATGGTAAACAATGCTGCAGTGAACATAGTTGTGCTGGTATCTTTTTGTGGTCTAGTTTGAGATTATTTGGTTGAAGGCTGAGAAGTGGGATTGTTGGATTTTAGGGTAGTTTTATGTTTAGTCTTTTGAGGAACCTCCATACTGCCCTCCATTCCCACCAACAGTGTAGTAGTGTTCCCATTTAGACACATCCCGGTCAACATCTGTTATTATTTGTTCTCTTGATAATGGCTATTCTAACTGGGGTAAGGTGGAATCTCAATGTTGTTTTGATTTGCATTTCTTTTATGACCAGTGATGCTGAGTATCCCCCTTATCCTTTATAGATGCAACATGATTACAGGTTTGTAGTGTCTCACTAGAGGCATAGAAACATGTAATGTTGTGTGCTTTTAATTTTACATTCACTTTCTTGGAGCTCACACTGACAATAAAGGTTTATACTATTTCACTTACTGAAAAATAACTTATTTTCAAAAAGCATAAAAAACTCTTAGTCAGGGGTCCCAGTGAATACTAAGGAAAATTCTTTTTTTTAAATTGTAAATAGACAAATCTAAACATACATCGCACAAAGTTAGATATATAGATGGCAAATAAATATACAAAAATGCTCAGAATCATATTTGTCATCAGAAAAATACTAAGTCAAAAATCAATATGAATGAAATCTCAAACAGAATAAAAAATACCATTGAGAATATGAGGCAACAGGAATTCTATTTTTCATGTGAAAATACTGCACAGAGGGGGTGGGGGGGGCAGGAGGAAAATTCTTTACTGAGAAATTTTTATTTGGTTTTATGTCACAAACATTTGTTGGATTTGTGCTTTTACCACCAAATATTCAACAAACCAAAAGCTATGTTGCCTCATTGGATTTTGCTTCGAAACTTAAAAAAATATTGTGACATAATTTTGGTTTAGTCTTTCAGGGGTTTTTGGCTTTTGGAATGTTAGTGGGCCAGTACTCTGGATTGAGCTGAGGGTCTGGAAATCTTGCTTCGATTATTTTACTCAATGCTGTCATTGTGCCACTTGAACCACATCTCCAATTCTTGCTACTTAATTGAAGATAAGAATCTTGAGGATGTATTAGCTTGGGTTGGCATCAAATTGTGATCCTCAGATCCCACCCTCCTGAGTAGCTAAGATTACAAGAATGAGCCAGACCCTGCATATATTGTGATCTCTATGAAACCTAAACAATGGCAAAAAATTCTGAATCATAAGTGTATGGTTATCTATTTCAAAATTTATAGAAAAATACAGACTTTTCTCTGTGTGTGTATGTCATAAATGTGCAGATGGAAATGAGGATGAATCTGCTGGTTTTGAGGAAAGATTTCACCTAAGGCTTTTCTCAGACTGGGCTATGCTGTACAGAATGTTTGAGACTAAAATTGAGGTAAATGCTGTTATCAACCCATTCATCTACATCCCTTGCTAACATATGCATATCCTGTGGTGTTGTCATGGTTTCTTTTGTGTATGAGAGCCAGTACTGAGCTTGAATTCAGGGCCTGGATGTCCCTTAGCTTTGTATGCGATGCTAGTACTCTACCATTTGAAGCACAACTCCGCTTTCTGCCTTTTACTGGTTAACTGAAGGTAAGAGTTTTTTTTTTTTTCTCAAGTTCGCTTTGAGCTGAGATCCTCATATCTCAGGGTTCTGAGTAGCTAGTTTTACACGCCTGAGCTTACAGTGCCTAGCTTTTCATTATTACTTTTACAAGCTAAGTGCTCACACACATTCCTTGCATTCAACAATCTCACATTTCACGCTATCTGACAATATGTGACGAAAGATCCTTGAGTGCGTTTTACCAAATGGGCTTTTAGCCCCATTATCATCATTCTGGTCGGTAACTTACCCTTCAGTCATTGAGTATATATTTCCTCTTTCACTCTGCCTTTTTTTTTTTACTGGAACTCAGAGAAATATTTTTGATACATCTTTCAAATATTATCTCCCAAATAGTATATATTATTCGAATGTGTTTGATAATATTTTAGGTGGGGGTGGTCTTGTGTGTCTGGATGTCTGTGGGCAGAGGCTGTCCTGCTGGGCTTCAGGCACAGAGCTGATGTTTCCTGTCTGCTGGTTGCAAAGAGGAAAGTTTTCTTCCTGACCAGGCTTTCTGTTGAGATCTTTTCATCTTAGACTTTTAATTAGCTAGGGTAACAAGAATGAACTACCACCAACTGGCTCGTTTTAGAAGTATTAGTTGCATTCCATTCATTGTTTTTATTTTTCCTGGAAAGTTGATCTAGGCATCCTGGTTGTACCTCATGATAATGTGATTTGTATAAGAACTTTTACCTCTGCCATTTCTGAAAATCATTTCCTCAGTACTAGATAAATGAAAACCTTACTCCTTGAGAGTATTATAGTTAGAAGGCATCATGTGCAAACTTTCTTATAGTCTCTGCTTTTGTAAATATGCTTTTAAATTGTAAAAGTACTGTACATTGGCTACAGTTACATGAGCAAGGTAATGAGTATATTTCCTATCAAGCATTGTTACCTCCTCCTTTGTTTTTCCCCTACCATCCATTCCCTCCCACCTCCAGTACTACACTTCCTCCACTTCCCCTTTCCCCCTCTCTGCCTAAATTGTAAAGTTCGTTTTTCAACATAGTGTCTTGTACATCTCATTGCTACAATGGGTCAACAACCTTCATCTATAATTAAGCATTTGGTTTTTTTCCCACAAGATTGAGGACACCAACATAAAATACAGTGAAAACAGGGGTTATACCGTGGGGGAGGAACATACAAAGAAACAAAAAAATCACATAACTCACGTTACGAGATTGGGTGGGAGAATGATGACTATTAAATTAATTGCCTAACTATTCTATAGTTTTTAATCATTAAGGTTTATTAACTCAAAGTGGGATTAAAAATATTCAGAATAGTGGACTTTCTCTTTCAAATTCATTGACGTGTTGGAGCAGTATTGGTGTGATCTCTGTTTTGAAGGCCTTTTAGAATTCTGCTGTAATCCATCTGGTCCTTGGCTTTTCTTAGATGGAAGGTCTCTTATTGCTCTTTCTATTTCAATGCTTCATATGGGCCTGCTAAGTTTGTTTTACTCATCTTGGTTTAGTTTTGGCATGTCGATATTTGCTAGGAAAAGGTCCATTTCTGCCAAGTTCTCAAACTTATTAGAATAAAGGTTTGAGAAGTATTCCAATAAATGTTCTGAATTTTGACTTTTTCTGTGGTAATGTTTCCATTCTAATATATGAGTTTAATTATTTGGATGTGTTCTCTTATTTTGCTGATAAGATTTGCTAGGGGTCTGTCAATTTTGTTAATTTTTCGAAGAACCAACTCTTTGTTTTGTTGATTCTTTCTATTTTTTTTATTCTAATTCGTTTAATTCTGATTTAATTTTAATTATTTCTTCTGTCTACTGTATTAGGATTTATCTTGCTGCTCTTTTTCAAGGAGGATCAGATGTCTCATTAAATTGTTGATTTCAGCTATTTTCAATTTGTTGATGTAGGGAATAGAAAGACTTGGAAAAAATTGTATTAAGTAAAGTAAGCCAGGCCCAAAGAAACATAGGTCCCAAGCTTTCCATTATTTGCAATAACTAGTATATGTCTGAAAAAAGCAGAAATGGTCAGATAAGTCAATGTTAGGTGAAATGAACCCCAATATAAGGACTCAAATGGTTTTTCTTTCTTGCTATTGTTTCTAAAGTATTGATATGATGATTTCTTTGTTGTTTGTATGTCCCTCCCCCACGGTTTAACCCCTGTTTTCACTGTTCTTAATGTTGGTATAATTTGTGGAGAAGGGAAAAAGTAAATTGTTTAAATACGGGTAAAGGTGGACCCATTGCAACAATGAGTTATACAAGATCTTATATTGAAAAATGAACTTTACAACTTTGTTGCGGGACAGGGGGAAAGGGGAGGTTGGAGGGGGAGATGGGAAGGAATGGGAAAGGGAAACAAAAGAGGACACAACACTGCTTGATAACAAAGGTACTCATTACCTTGCTCCTGTAATTGTAACCCCACTGTACGGTATTTGCACCATAAAATATATTCCGAATGATGGAATGTGGCTAGTACTCATTTGATGTGTGTGGACAGATGATCAGAATTCTGATGATTAATAAAAATATATCTTCTAATTTCCAGTTGTAGACTACTATGCTAACTGGGAGGAGACATTGTTGATGCCAGGGCTTTGAAAGCTGGTAATGAAGCAGAATATCAGGGGAGAGTATTTGGGAAGGATATAATTTCCAAGGTTCATACGAATTATATTGAACTAGAAAGCTAAGTGATGAATGAGTGAGAACCAAATTTTATTTCGTAGCTTGTTTTATGAAGTCCAGGGATTTGAACCTAGGGCCTGAGTGCTGTCCCTTAGTTTCTTTTTTCTCAAGCCTACTACTGTACCAGTTGAACCAAAGCTTCACGTCCATATTTTTGGTGGTTAATTGGGGATCAGTATTTCCAAATTTCCTCTTTGGGATGGCTTCAAACTTGATCCTCAGGTATCGGCCTCTTTAGTAGCTAGCATTCCAGTTATGAGCCACCAGAGCCCTGCTAGAACCACATTTTAAAAGTATTCTCTAAGTGAATCAGATGTGTCTACCTACTATTTGAGCACTTTCGATCCAGTGGGACATCAGATTTAGAATAACATCAGAAATTTTCTTCTTGTAACCCACAGCATCCCATACCTATCTAATTTATTCATATCTTCATTTTTAATCTTTTTTTTTTCATTGTACCTTTCTATTTTTACTTCACAAGGAAGCATGTCAGTGCTGTTTACCTTTTCTGAAGCAAGTGACATCCATTCCCATCAATAGGATTGTACTTGCTGATCTTACTGCCTGGAGTACCTGCTTCTAGATAATTGCATAGATGATGGCTCTCAGGTTAACTATCTCAGCCGCAGGAAAGTTGTTGCTACAAATCCACAAATGTCATGTCTGTGATTTGTAGAAATTATCATTATGATTTCTGGTTTCCTTTTCAGCATGGAATTGGTGAGGAGAGAGCCACATTCACTTCTGTTTCTCCAACACATGTAATAGTGTCTGGTACTTAGTGCTCAGGAGCCTTCCATGTAGATAAGCCTTCTCCAGCTGAATTTATCCTAGCTTCTTTTTAGGACAGCTCTTCAAGCTGAAGTGAGGTGGCTAGCAGCCATTCTTTCTCATTCTTTGTGCCTTTCTGTGTCTCTGAGTCCACTTCAGGGCAAGATCAGTGCCTGACACCTATTTGCTGCTGTGGAAAGGTGGCTATAACATCATAGAAGTTATTACCAATATTTAAGCTTTGTGATAACACCCATCCCCACCCAATTTCTCCAAGCCAGGTGTCTCCAATGCCCTGGAGTGCATTCCACGATTCGGCAACCAAACTATCACCCACTCCCTGCTGCACTGTGTATATTTCCATTTCCTTTAAAAAAATCAGACATATATATATATATATGTGTGTGTGTGTGTGTGTGTAATTATATATAATTTTATGTATCTGTAAGTTTTTGTCCATCTCACTTAAGCCCTTGCATATTTCTATGTATTTGCAGCTTTGGAAGGGAAATAAGTTTGAATTCAACATACTTAGAAACACTTTTGGAGGGAACACCAACTTTCAATCTAATGTTCTACAGATGGTCATCTTGGTACAGGAACTGAGTAGACCGTCATAGAATAACAGGCTTGTCCTGATTTGTACTGACTTTCCTCTGGGGTTAGGGAGTATGATCCCACTGCATATGTGGCTCTGTTACACCGCAGGGCTAGACCTCCTCTCAAAATCTAATGCCATGGGGGTAAGAGAGAATAAAACTCAGAACCCAGCTTCCCAAATCACTAAGATTAGAGTCCTGAGTCTCATGTACTTAATTCAAAGCTGCTTGAGTATATATAATGTAGTGAGTTTCATTATATTTACTTCATAGACAGATATACAAATATCTTTATATATTAATTCATCTATTTATAATGTTATATCTAGAAACATACAAATACATTTTCATATAATTATAATCTGTTATATTACCACTTTCTCCAATAATGGCTTACAGTAATGTTTTGTGAAAAACATTAGTGAAAATGTTAAATGATCTTGTAGTATGAAAAATCATATTCAATCTTATATATCATATAATATACTATATATAATATAAAGAACATAACATGTATTTACATATAACTGATTTAATTATGGTTTTTCCTTCCTGATTTTGTCCATCGATGTAAGCCTTCTTTCTTCTATTGATGATGGCTTTTACTTTCCACACAGGTATTTCCCATGTATTTTGACAAATATTTTCCATCCTAATTAGATTTTTGATATTATTGGAGCCAAATGTTTCTATATTTCCCAAAGCACAATGAATATGTATACAGACTTGAACTCACTGTTGGAAGGGAGTTTCACATACCACTATAAGCATTGTAGCATTTTTCCCAATTGACAGACAGCTTTCTAGGACATCTGATCTCTTAAGTCTAGAGATTTTTTTTTTATGAAAAAATTTTTATTGTGAAAATACTGTACAGAGGGGTTACAGTTACATGGGCAAGATAATGAGTACATTTCTTATCAAGCATTGTAACCTCCTCCTTTGTTTCCACTTCCCATCCCTTATCATCCTCCCCCTGTTCTAGAGCTTTTGCAGCCACCTTATCTCCCCATGCAGGTATGCCCTGGCTTCCTTGCCACTCCCTGTGCATTTAACAGTTCCCATTATATTCAGTAGGCTCTCTTGTACAGCCCCCTGTCACTCTGTGTTTTCCCACACACAGAACACATATGTATGGTGCTTTAGATTGTAGGTTGAAAAAAAAACAAAATTAGGGTTCCAATGGGAGGTGAAGGGTAAACAAAGGAGGAGGCTGCAATGCTTGTTAAGAAATGTATGCATTATCTTGCCCATGTAATTGTATCCCTTCTGTACAGTATGTTAACAAATAAAATAAAATTTAAAAAATTGTATAACATAAACGTTGACATTTTAATAACATTAGAAATATAAATAGAATGAACATCTTACAACACTCAGAAACAAAAAGAAAAATAAAGATTTCCCAGGAAGAGGGGAAGGAATCTCTAAATCTAGAATGGCCTCTAAGTTATCTTCAGGCAGAAATTCTGCCTCAGAGTCCTCAAAGTTATCTCATTAAAGACAGGATTTTCTTCCTTAGTGGAAGGAGGGACAGATATTAATTTCTCAATTGGAAATTTTATCCCCTGCATCAGGACAGATTGGTCTGGATATTCTGTGAGGATAGATTCCCTTTCCTCAACTGAATTTAGATTTTGTACCTCACTTATTGGTTTTCCTGAACATAGACTGGGATCATTTCCATTAACACACATTTATTCTGCACACTAAGACCAGTGTTTTTTGACTGGTTTGGAGGCGATCTAGGTGAATTGTGAACATCAGTGGAAGACATCTTCTTCTTCGGTGGTATGTGCAGGTACACCTGCATCACATATGGGGATCAGAACCAGTGGAATGTCCACAAGACTGAAAACTTGTTTTGGCCTTTCTACAAATTGAAACAACCCTCTATGTTCACATGCTCTCTGGAATCCAGTGATGGCTTCCAATCTCCATCAGTCACTATAAGCAACATCTCTGGTGGGTTCTTAACCTGTATTTCAGCAGGAACTCCTCTACGGTAACGCAAACCTGAGAATGGAAATAGGTACAGGAACCATAGAGTGGACTCTAGAAGTTAAGGTATGACTAAACTTCCATGAAGATCTAATGGGGGAAGCTGTAGAACTTGAGTATGGACTGAATACTGATGAGAGGCTATCTCCTAATGAGTGGCTTCATCCAATTTCTTTCAAAATGAGAAAAGACATTACCTAGCAGAGATTATCCATAAAAGAACATTTTGCCAAGCTGGGTAATACTAAGGACTCTTGGCCAATCAAGCCCATCCCTAGAGACCCAAGTGTCATCCCTACTAACGAGCTCTGAGACATCTAAACAAGGACTTCTTGCTCTTTTTCTTGGTCTCACGGGTCATGCGTTGCTCCAGTGGGTCCAGAAGAATATGTAAGTGGAAGAGGAGGTCTGAAATCATCAGGCTAGAAGTCCATCCACATAGTGAAGATGGAACAAACGATTGCTGACAAGGAAAATAAGAGTCTGCCTTCCCCATCCTATGACTTCTACCATGGACCCTTTCTGTCAGAACTTGCAATTTGGCAAGACTTGCATGTTGGGAAGTGGAAGAGACTCCTGCAAGAAAGATGTTCCTCAAAACCAAAGGGTGACATTGCCCCATTTGTTATGAAATGAAAAGACTTGGAAAAAATTATATTAAGTGAAGTAAGCCAGGCCCAAAGAAACATAGGTACCACGGTTTCCCTCATTTGTATTAACTAGTATATGTCTGAGACAAGCAGAAAAGTTCAGATAAGTTGATGTTAGGCAAAATGAACGCCAAGATAAGGAATCAAATAGTTTTTTTTTCTTGCTATTATTCTAACATATTTATAAGATGATTTCTTGTTGTTTGTATATTTCTCCCTCCATGATATAACCTGTCTTTTCACTGTATTTATTGTTGGTATAATATCTGGAGGGAAAGGAAAAAAGAAATTGTTTAATTAGGGATACAGGTGGAACCATTACAACAATGAGTTGTACAAGACGTTGTGTCGAAAAACGGACTTTAAAACTTTCGCATGGGATAACAGGGGTGGGAGAGATGGGAAGGGATGGTAAGTGGAAACAAAAGAGGAGGCAACAATGCTGGATAAGAAATGTACTCATTACCTTGCTCATGTAATTGTAACTCCTCTGTACGGAATTTTCACAAAAGAAGTAGTTTCTCAAATATAATCCTCCAAAACTCTCCCTGTGATAGGCAAAGGTTTTTCCCCACTGGATCTGACTTGCTACACACAATCCTCCCTGTCATCCATGAGAGTCCAAAACCACAACCACATCCACTACTGTGTAATCTGCTATCCACTAAAGTGCCAAGCCTCAACCTCCTGGTGAAAATCACAACTGGTGTACAAAGCTGACTTTGATTCAGAAAACTGAAAGATACTCATTTTTCAAGGACAGAACTTCTCTTCGTGCCAATGTCTACTTACTTTTTCATTTGTTCATCTTCCTCTCAGTTATGGTAGATGTATCTGTACCAATGGGACGAGAGAAGGAAGTTAACTCTATGCTTCTCCTTTTATGAACAGGACATACATGGGACTAGCTAAGTCCCACATGGTAATGTAAACATGACAGACAAAAAGTGGAGATACATCTATAGAGTTTCATGGAAATTCTGTGAAGAGGCTTATATGCACCTTTCCAAATATATACAAAATGGCTTATGCCTGAAATCCTACTAATCAGGAAGGTGAGATCTGAGGATCACAGTTTCAACCAGTCTAGTCAGTAAAATTCTAAAGACACATATTCAATTAACCAGCCAAAGGCCAGAACTGGATCTGGGGCTCAAATGGTAGAGTGCTATCTCTGAGCACCCATGGGACAGCACTCAGGCCCCAAACTCAAGTTCAAGTTTTGTCCTTTCTTTCAATTCCTTAAAAGGCCTCCAAGATAGTGATTTCCTAGGCGAGGGTGGATGTTGGGTGCCACTGGCTCATGCATTTAGTCTTAGCCTTAGCAAACTGTTAAGGCTCCACTAGCTTCTGAGGAAAATGGAATATTCTGGCAGCCCAGTCCTAAGAAATTAGCCAGGGTGTGCACTTCTTTGTCTCAAGCCAAGCTCCTGTGATAAGTCCCCAGTGAAACAGTCTCAGAGAGGTGCCAAGTATTCCAATAATCTGCCAGGGGGTCTCATCAGCTGTGGGTTTGAGGGAGGAACACTTACTTTTTAAACAAAAAAATCCAGCACCTGTCTATAGTGGTGGAGGAAGTTTCCAACATAGAAGAGATCACCTTTCTGGTAGGCACGGACCAGGTCCATCACTAGCATTTTCAACAAGCCTGAGTCCAGACTCCATATATTATAAGGAATATACAGGGTCTCGGCTGACTCCTTGTCACATTAAGGTGGTAAAAAGAATGAATCTTTCAAAAATGGAAATGGAAGTACACTTCAAATTGAGTAATTGTAATAGAGTGGATTGAAAACTACACAGTAAATATTTTCTCAGTATATACATATAAAAGCACACAAGAAGAATGTTCTAGTATATGCTAAGACGAGATTAAATAGGTTTCCTATGATGGTTATACCTTACCTGAGTTGCCTTGTGCTTCCCTTGGTTTCTTCTTATAACAAGGGCTTGGACACTGGATTTGTGGTTTGGCACTGATCCAATGTCTGCAGCTTCAAGTGAGGCACTCACACCTCTCATGCCTGAGACCTGAGTTTCTTGAACTTCGAAAACAATTCTTGTTCTTGAGCCACAGGCCAAGTGACTGTCTTGAGCTGACTGTCATTTAACAGTTACCTGGTTCTCAGGACTCTATATTCTATCCATTGTGAGGGAGCTAGTGGCTAGTGTCATCTCTCAGGGCCCAATGATCTAAGCTGCTTGCTTACATAAGACCATCCCAAAGATAAAGTGGAGACTTAAATCTCTCTTCCCACATCACTATATACGTATGTGGACATTGTCAAATCCCAACAACCTCAGCTAGGACTAGGAACCGGCATGATTTTAACTCAAGGAGACTTTCCTAGGTCAGATCCATGCCTTATTTGTCACTATTCCTCTCATCCTGCACAAATCATTTTGCCTTTCAGGACCCTCTCAGCCTTCCATGTGCTTCTTGCATGTATTTTTGACATCTACTTTCTAGGACATTGTTAGGGTTTTGAATCCTAATCTTCTGTGCTCCTGAAGCCCCTGTGTGATGTCATCTGGCAAAAAGGCAAGTACTTAGCGGTGGGAAAATAGAACAAGTATTGAAAAACAAACGTTACACATACAATCAGACATTTTTACAGGTGTACATTCTTGTAAGATAAAAGAATACTTTTGATACTTTTGTAATATTTTATGAGAGAGTGGAAGGGGAGAGGGGAAGAGGTCCTGCATTGTCTTCTCATAATTCAGTGATTATTGTTATTTTTTTGGGTCCGGTCGTGGGGCCTGAACTCTGGGCCTGGGCACTGTCCCTCAGCTCTTCAGCTCAAGGCTAGCGCTCTACCAGTTGAGCCACAGCACCACTTCCGGCTTTTTTTCTTTTTGCTTACTTGGTGCTGAGGAATCGAACCCAGGGCCTCGAGCATGCAAGGCAAGCTCTCTACCACTGAGCCACCTTCCAGCCCAATTCAGTGATTATTATTTATAAATACTATAGTTTTAGGAATGTAATATTTAAAGATAAAAATTGTGCTCCTTATCTTTTTATAAGCTAAGCATTTATAAAATATTCCTCACTAAAGTCGTGTTGACTATGTATCAAGAACTATCCTCCTTTTTCAAAATAATCAAGGAAAAAACTTCAAAAATCAGTGAGCTGTTTCCAATCTCTGGATAAGAATTGAAGATACAGCATTGCCTGCGATTTTGTACATATATAATGCGTGTGGGAGTGTCTGTATGTGTGTGAATGTGTGTCTGTGTATATGTGTGTTTTAGGGCTTGAACTCAGGGGTATATGACAATCCCGAGCATTTTTCCCTTGAATTTAGTGCTCTACCAATTGTGCCACAGTTCCACTACAAGCTTTTTGTACTGAACTGGAGAGGGGAGACTCATAAAATTTCCTGTGCAGGCTTTCTGAATTAAATCTCAGGTCTCAGCCTCGTGATTACCTAGAGTTATAATTATGAGCCTCCAGAACCCAGTGATAAATCATTTTTACAGGAGACAGAGGGGTGATAAAGCATTTTTACTGGAGCAAGTTTCAGTCCAGCTTCACAACACTCTATATCAAAAAACAGCAACAGTAAAACCTTATATAAAAGTATAATAATAAGATATAATTAGAATAAAATTTAGTGATATACTCTCCTAGCATAACTTTCAGGAAACCGTGGTCTTAATGATTTAGCATCACAAAATCAAACAAAATGAGATAATTTTAGTAGCCTATAATTTTTTAATTCCATCTTATAATAATTTCAAAACATTAAAAGCAAAAGGAAAAACATTCATATTTATAAGGAGAATGAAAAGAAGATAAAAGATAGCAGATTATGAAATGGAAAATTCTACATTGCAGGAAAATTATTGTCTGGTATTGTCATGATGAATATATGATAGTGTTCTTCAGAGCAGCAATACATAAATATATATTTACTACAAATAGTCAAGCTTGTCCCTATCTGTATCAACTTCCAATCCTCTAGTACATATTATCAATGTACTCATGTTTATGGTATATTCCAAAATAACTACCAGAGTCAGGAGGTTACCAATGTACATTAGCATTCAATGTTTTAATAGACAAATGTGCTAATTTTTTATATTGGTCTGATTACTCTATATACTAAATGAGTAGTATGTTATCATTGTACTCCCTAAGTATGTACAAACACTACTTCAAAGTGAAACAGAATACAACCAGATTTTTGAAGGCATATGCTTGTAAAGCTAGCTATTTGGGACATCAGTTCAAGACTAGTGTAGTTTTACCTGCAATGATCCTCAATATGACTATGTGTGATGGAATACATCTATCATCCAAGGTCCATGGGGAGGCTGACAGCAGGAGGATTTCAATTTCATGCCATTCTAGGCAAGAATTTTCACATGGCTTCATCTCAACCAAAGGTTCAACATTGCATAGCACCTATCAACCCCACCTTGGGGAAAATAAACATAACAGCGTTGTGGAATCAGAAATAAACAATATTAAATCATGTCAATACAAACCATCATAAACAACACACATTTAGTGTTGTTTCTAATACCCATAATCCTAAATATTGGTAGGATTATATATGTGAGCCAGAGGCACTAAGCAGTTCATGATTTTAAAAATGACAATTTGAAGCCAGGTGCCAGTGGCTCATGCCTGTTATCCCAGATACTGATGAGGCTGAGATCTGAGGATTACTGTTCAAAGCCAGCCCAGTAAGAAAAGTCCCCACAAGACTCTTATCTACAATTAACAACTCAAAAATGAGAAGTGGATCTGTGAGTCAAGAGGTAGAGTGCTAACTAATTTGAGCACAGAGTCTCAGTGAGAGTGCCCAGGCCCTGAGTACAAGCTCCACCACCAATAAAAGTAAATAAACATTTAAATATCTGAATTCATTGTGAATTAATCAAATGACACCTGTGGTATACAATTCTACAGACGACTACAAATTTCATTATATTTGTAGTTAGAACAGTAGCAACACTTCAATAAAGGACACTTTTTCAGAAACTAGGACAGATGGGTCTCTAAATAGAAGAAATTGCTGGACTCATATCTACTACTTTTTGGTTGGTTTTTGTTTTGTTTTATGAACAGGATGAGAAAACATCTCTGCCAATGCCCATTTGGATACGTATAACATCATTCACAGGCCATTCAGAATTAACAATAAAGACAGACAGGACACAGTCAACTGGCAATAAATTTACATGTCTCTATGCCATGTACCAAATGATTTTGTTTATCTTATATGTCCCTATGGCCCATAATTTCCTATTCTTGCCTTCCTCAAAATACAAACATGTTCCACCAATTCAGATTTGAGCCAGGCAATGTGTAGTATTGTCGAGGAAAATTGTGACACAACAGGAAGCATGAAATCAACATTTTAGTAGGTGTACACTGGAGGCTCAGGCCTATAATCCTAGCTTCTCAGGAGGCTGTTGATCACAGTTCAAAGCCAGCTGGAATGAGAAAGTTTGTGAGACTCTTCTCTCCAATTAACAACCATCAAGGGAGCTGGGGCTCAAGAGGTAGAGTAGCCTGGATTACAAAAACTCAGGGGCAGCACCCAAGCCCTGAGATCAATCTGAAGGTCATGCACATAAACAAAAACAATCATCAACAACAACAAAAAACAGAAACTGGGAGAAACCTGAAGAAAGGATGGCATTGTCTACAAGACAAATGTACACATTACATGAATTGTGAAATAGTCACCTCGCTGTACACACCTTAGTAACAATTTCACTTAAAAAAATAAGAAATCAAAAAGCCATGGTACATGATAAGGTGCATCTGCTTTCCAGAATTTGAAAGTGCCATCATCTGAGTTGGTGGCACACAGGTTGTATTGTCCACCGTGATGAGAAAGTATGAAGCCAGAGATCCTTTCAGATTGTCCCACCAACTCTTCTATGACTTTAAGCAAAAAAACAAAACAAAGCAAACAAATAGACTTTAAGGTTAATTAAAGATTAAGGTTAACTACAGATTTCCAGGCAGAATTATATTGTTAAATAATGAGTGAGTACATATTCTTTGTAGATACTGAAGTCACATGTGTCACAAAATTATCCACCGGAAGAAATATCTACAGATTCATAACTAGAAACTCCTAAGTGTCAGGTATATTAATTAGATAGGTTTCATTAGGTAGTGGATGAAGAGAATAACACAGTGTATTCAATCAGGTAATGTATTTTATTTACCAAACTGCTGCCCCTCCCATGCACGGTGGAGAGACATGGTCAGAAAAAGGGATGACCCAACCTCATGCCAGGACTTATCTAGGCTAGGGACTAGATGAGTTGTGGCCAGGTGGGAGAAAAGTGTGGCCACACTGAATCTGGATATGACCTCAGGGCGTGGAACCCTCCTCTGGTCAGATGGGAGGTGTGACAAGAGGCATCCCAGTTTGTGACCTAGTAGGAGAGGAATGTGGCTGCCTCCAGGTGGGCCAGATACCTAGGTAACACAGATAAATTGTGAAAAGTTAGCCAAGATGTACGGAGGGCCTCAGTGGCTACAGGCAGACCTATTACCAAATACAGATACTACCTCTGCCACATGACTCCTGAATCCAAACCATTCATTCTCAATAATTTTCTTTTTCTTTCTTCTTTCTTATCTTTCTTTTTCTTTCTTTTCTTTCTTTCTTTCTTTCCTTTTCTTTCTTTCTTTCTTTCTTTCTTTCTTTCTTTCTTTCTTTCTTTCTTTCTTTCTTTCTTTCTTTCTTTCTTTCTTTCTCTCTCTCTCTCTCTCTCTCTCTCCCTTTCTTTCTCTCTTTCTTTCTTTCTTTCTTTCTTTCTTTCTTTCTTTCTTTCTTTCTTTCTTTCTTTCTTTCTTCCTTTCTTTCTTCCTTTCTTTCTTTCTTTCTTTCTTTCTTTCTTTCTTTCTTTCTTTCTTTCTTTCTTTCTTTCTTTCTCTTTCAGTCTTTCTTTCTGGGCATAGACTTAGCCTTTTGTGTTGCTGAGATTAATGGCATGCTTCACCATGATCTACTTATTTGTTGAGACTGAGACTTCCTAAATTTTTGGTTAGGATATGTTGAAATTGTGATCTATTTATTTCTGATTTCTGTCAGTGACTATAGATGTGAGCCAGCACACCAGACCATTCAAAGTCCTTTATCCCAAAGGCAAGACATAGTTTATTTTCCCAAATCAAATACAAGTTGACAAACAGCAAAAGTAAGCCTTTAATTCTGGTTAAGAGTTGTTTTTAATGTGAAACAAAATTACTAATCAAGATATCCAACTAGAGTAATTATACTTTCAAACGTACCCTATATTTTAATGTCAAATCACCTATATTAGCATTTATGCCAGTGATTAACTCAAATCGCCGTGAATCATTTATTTGTGTCATACATTCTAGAAGTAGGCAGAACGAGCTCACAACAATAAGTAAAGAAGTATAAATTGAAAGCATCTCAGTTCAGAATCAGTCTAGGAAGGAAAGTATAGCCCATATTACCTTACTAGCTAGGGATATTGGAATGCAATGATGATGCGGGCTACATGGCAGACACAGGTAATTAGGAGTATAATCTCTATTGGGCAGGGTGCAAAAATTGTTAATCTATGAATAAAGTAACTCAAACAAAAAGGATTGGTGGAGTGACTTAAGTGGTGGAGTACCTGTCTGGCAAACACAACATCAAAATGTAGATCAACTTCCAAAAGTTAAAATAAGAAAAGGAAAGAAAGAACAACTCATAATGAGTACGTGTTCAATATAAAGACTTACACTACATTATTGTAGTAATAAATGCCATCATTGATCTCTGGGAACAGGCACATTTTGTGTCAAGCCGAAATGAAATTATAACACTCTATATACAAAACTTTAATAAAACAGAGGTCTGGTTTACACTGGTGAACACTTAAGTTTGCACGTGCAGTAGTATTGCAGCTGTGTGGAGGTTTGTAGAAGTCCATTCGTCTGATGAACTTGCCATGAGGAAATTGCCTAACCATGCAGTTCACTGGACAGGTCCTGCTGATATATACACATGCATATATATATATATATATACATATGTATATATGTATATATATATATATACATATGTATATATACATATGTATATATATACATATGTATATATACATATGTATATATGTATATACATATATACATGCATGTTTACATACATATATAAATATGTATATTTAGTGACATGTAAAGAAAAATTAAATTTACAATGAATAAATTTAATAAACAGAAAGTTTTCCCAAAGAATTATTTTACCAGAATCAATTCATTTCTTAAAGTCTCCAATGCTAAACACACTTAACGTAGCTGGTGATCCTGTTCAACATATTATGATATTGTGGGTTTTTTTGTTTTTCAGATGAAAAAGTCCTGCCATTAAAATGATTTTATGAAATTCCTTTCTTTAGAAAATGAAAGGCAGATTGTGTCTTCCTGTGTCATCAATTTTTTTTTATTTTTTCAATTATATATTCTCTCTTAGACTTATATCTGTAGATCTCACTCATTCTCTTTCAAGAGTGCCTTATGGGAAGGGGAAAATGAAGGATCAGTCTGTTACTTTGGGAGCTTCTGTTATTAGCCAATGCAATAAGAATTATGAAAATGGAACTCAAATTATTTAGAGAGATGATTTGAAAGTTACCTTTCTAAACATTCATGCTCCTCATTCAACTAAATCACAGAATTTAAAATAAGTAACATTTTAGCTGGGTGCCAGTGGACCATGTCTGTAATCCTAGGTTGTCAGGAGGCTAAGATCTGAGGATGGTGGATCAAAACTGAGCCTGGTAAAAAATTAGTGAGACTCTTACCTCCAATTAACCACTAGAAAACCAGAAATAGCACTGTGCCACAAATGGTAAAGCACTAGACTTGATCTGAAGAGCTCAGGGACAGCGCCAAAGCCCAGAGTTCAAGATCCATGACTGACAAAAATAAAAAGGGGAAAATTTGGGGAAAAGTATCATTTTAAGGCTATTATTCACTTGTACACAAAATTGCCTAGAAATATAACTATACCTTATAATATCTTACCAAGCTGATAATGTGAATAATTATTTGCCGTGTAAGGCAGCAACTTCACACATTTTCACACAACATATATGTGCTAGTAGCATAATCCCAAACCAGGCTAACAAATCTAATATCTGCTACCATATTTTAAATTCCTTTGCCTAATACTGTTTATTTGCCTTGGTAATTAGTATGACATCTATGACAAATATAAAATTTTGGATAAAACATTAACCAGGAAGGGGGCTGGGAAGGTAGCTTAGTAGTAGAGTGCTTGCCTTGCATGCACGAGGCCCTGGGTTCCATTCCTCATCACCACATAAGCAAAAAGAAAAAAAAAAGCCGGAAATGGCACTATGGCTGAAGTTGTACAAAGCTAGCCTTGAGGAGAAGAGTTGAGGGACAGCGGACAGTCACAGAGTTCAGTCCCCATGACCTGTGGCAAAAACATACAAAAAAAAAAACAATAAACATTTACCAGGAACATGCATTTACTGAGGGGCATCTGGGTTGGTTCCATATCTTAGCTATGGTAAATAATGCTGCAATACACATACTTTTGCTAGTAGCTTTAATATGGTTTTGTTTGTGATAATTCAGGTAAATGCCCAAAAGTGGGATTGCTGGGTCATAGGGGAGCTCTATGTGGAGTCTTTTGAGGATCCTCCATACTACTTTCCAAAGTGGTGAACAAGTTTATACTCCCACCAAAAATGCAGTAAGTTTCCTCTGTCCACATCTCCTTCAGCATCTGTTGTTATTAGAGTTCTTGAGTATAGCCATTCTATCTCGGGTGAGGTGGTATCTCAATGTTGTTTTGATTTGCATTTCTTTTATGGCTAGGGAGGTTAAGCATTTCTTCATGTGTCTATTGGCCATCCTTCTTTCCTCCTCAGAAAAGTTTCTCTTTAAGTCTTTAGCCCACTTATTTATTGGGCAGTTGTTTCTTTGAGGATTTGTTTTTTGGGGGATTTAATTTTTTGAGTTACAGGTATATTTTAGATATGAGTCCCTTGTCCGTTGTATGGGTAGTGAAGATCTTCTCCCAATCTGTAGGTTATCTATTGATCTTGATACCTATGTCCTTTGCCATGCAGAAGATCTGCAATTTCATGCAAACCCATTCGTCCAACCTTTCTTTGATTTGTTTTGTTTCTGAGTCTCTTTTAAGACAATTTTGGCTTGTGCCAAGGAGACCTAGGATTTCTCCTATTCCATCCTGTAATGTTTTCAGAGTGTCTGCTTTGACTCCCAGGTCTTTGATTCATTTGGAGCTGATTCTGGTGCAGGGTGATATATATGGATCTAGCTTTCGTTTTCTACAAGTGATTAACCAATTTTTTCAGCACCATTTACTGAAGAGGCTGTCTCTCCTCCATTCTATTTGTTAGCTCCCTTATCGAAGATTAGAAGGTTATAGGTCTGTGGGTTCATTTCTGGGTTTTCAATTCTATTCCATTGGTCTTCAGGTCTGTTCTTGTTCCAGTACCAAGCTGTTTTGATGACTGTGGCTTGTTTGAAATTTGGTATTGATATTCCTCCAGCTCTGTTCTTTCTGTTAAGGATCATTTTTGCTATTCATTGTCTTTTATTGATCCATATGAATTTTTGGATTGCCTCTTCTATTTCATTGAAGAATGAGGTTGGAATATTGATAGGTAGCATATTGAATTTGTAAATAGCTTTGGGATGTATAATAAAACAGTAGCATTTTCTTTCAACATACATTTAAAATAACTTAAGGATTGTATTAAACTAATTAGAATGAACTTTTCATTCCTGTTGAGCATGAATAAAACCAATGGTTCATGTCATGTTCAGAATCACAGAATTTATATGGACATAGGAATCATTCTATTTGATCCAAGAGCTGTCTATAAACAATACTAGGGCTAGGAAGGTGGCTCAATGTAGAAGTCATTGGACATGAGTGTCATCCACTTTCTCTCCAGGCTGATTTAGAACCTAGATCGTCAGGTCTCAGCCTCTTTTGTAAGTAGGATTACAGGTGTCAGCCTGTAGTAGTTGCTGTATTACTGTTAAGTAATATGGTAAACATTATCCAGTTTATATTCCCTCCCCCAGCAGTGTTTGAGTGTTGCACACATACCTAAGACACAACCTGCTCCATGTTTGATGACATCCAGGTCTCATAATCCTGTGAAATAAGTATTGTTATTTTCACTTTACCTATGAACAATTTGAGTCCAGAGACTTTAGTTAACTTTCAATCCCCTGCTAGTGTACAGTGCAGCCTGTATTCAAATTCAACTAGTTTTTTTTTTTTTTATTTCAGAAAACATGGCGTCAGCATGTGTTCTAGTCAACATGTATTCTAGCAAGTACTGTTCTTTACAGGTACTGTTCTCTGCCTGATAGATTAAATTTCTCCTGTATATATGACCTATTCCTCACTCTTTAAAGGTTTGCACCTCGTCTCATAAGTTAGGGAAATAAAAGTGACGAGAAGAACCATTTTTGAATGGGAAATTGATAATGGGGTTTGAAAATGCTATCACATATTAGTCTGATCTTCTTCCATTTGAGTTATTCCTCCAGCACTATTTCTGTTTTTTTTCCCTTTACATTGTTATTATAAAGGTGATTTAAACAGAGGATATAGTCATATAATTTAGGTATGAGTATATTTCTTTTTGGAAATGTCAGTCCCTCCCTTGCTTTCTCAGTTTTTCCGTCTCAACGGTTTGTTTTTATTAACTTCCTTATTATTATAATTTTATTATTATTGTGATGTAGAGGGTTTTGTTACATAAGTGTGGTAATGACTACATTTCTTTTTTTTTTTAATTTAATTTAATTTTATTTGTGAACATACTGTACAGAGGAGTTACAGTTACATGGGCAGGATAATGCGTACATTTCTTACCAAGCATTGCAGCCTCCTCCTTTGTTTATCCTTCACATCCCTTCCCAGCCTCCCCCCTCCCCTCCTAATCCCAATCCTTCTCCTCCCCCCCCCCCCCCGCACCAATGTTGTAAAGCTCGTTTGGGACATGACAACTTGTATTTCTCATTGTTGCAACAGGTCCACCTGTATCCTTAAACAACTGGTTTTTCCCCATCTCCTCCACAAGTTATACTGACATCAAATGTAGTGAAAGCAGGGGTTATACTGTGGAGGAGGGACATACAAAGCAACAAAGAGATAATCTTATAAATGTGTTAGAAACACATGCATGAAAGAAAAAAAAAAACATTAAAATACACATCTAAGGGTTCATTTTCCTGACATCACATTATCTGACCTTTTCCGCTTGACTCATACATATACTAGATATTACAAATAAGGGAAACCATGGGACCTACGTTTCTTTGGGCCTGGCTTACTTCACTTAATATAATTTTTTCCAAGTTTTTCCATTTCCTAACAAATGGGGCAATGTCATTCTTTCTGATGGAGGCATAGAATTCCTTTGTGTATATATACCACATTTTCTTGATCCATTCATCTACTGAGGGGCATCTGGGTTGGTTCCATATCTTAGCTATGGTAAATAATGCTGCAATAAACATAGTTGTGCTGGTAGCTTTAGTGTGGTCTTGTTTGTAAACATTAGGGTAAATGCACAAAAGTGGGATTGCTGGGTCATAGGGGAGCTCTATGTGAAGTCTTTTGAGGAACCTCCATACTGCTTTCCAAAGTGGTTGAACAAGTTTACATTCCCACCAACAATGAAGTAAGGTTCCTTTCTGTCCACATCCCCTCCAGCATCTGTTGTTGTTAGAGTTCTTGATTTTTGCTGTTCTAACTGGAGTGAGGTGATATCTCAATGTTGTTTTTATTTGCATTTCTTTTATGGCTAGGGATGTTGAACATTTCTTCATGTGTCTATTGGCCATCCTTCTTTCTTCTTCAGAGAAGCTTCTCTTTAAGTCTTTCGACCACTTACTTATTGGGCAGTTGTTTCTTTGAGGATTTGTTGTTGGGTGGTTTAATTTTTTGAGTTCCAAGTATATTTTAGATATGAGACCCTTGTCCGTTGTATGGCTAGTAAAGATCTCCTACTCCGTGGGCTTTCTATTGATCTTGCTAGCTATGTCATTTGCCCTGCAGAAGCTCTGCAACCTTATACAATCCCATTTGTCCAATCTTTCTTTGATTTGTTTTGTTTCCGGGTCTCTATTCAGAAAATTTCGGCCTGAGCCAAGGAGACTCAGGGTTTCTCCTATTCCATCCTGTAATGTTTTCAGAGTGTCTGCTTTGAGTTCAAGGTCTTTGATCCATTTGGAGTTGATTCTGGTGCAGGGTGATATATAAGGATCTAGCTTTAGTTTTCTACATGTAGTTAACCAGTTTTGCCAGCACCATTTACTGAAGAGGCTGTCTGTCTTCCATTCTATTGTTTTAGCTCCCTTATCGAAGATTAGATGGCTATAGGTCTGTAGGTTCATTTCTGGGTTTTCAATTCTATTCCATTGGTCCTGAGGTCTGTTCTTATGCCAATACCAAGCTGTTTTGATTACTATGGCTTTATAGTAGAGTTTGAAATTTGGTATTGATATTCCTCCAGCAGTGTTCTTTCCGTTGAGGAGCGTTTTTGCTATTCGGGGTTTTTTATTGTTCCATATGAATTTTTGGATTGCCTCTTCTATTTCCTTGAAGAATGAGGGTGGAATTTTGATAGGTATTGCGTTGAATTTGTAGATAGCCTTGGGAAGTATTGCCATTTTCACGATGTTAATCTTTCCAATCCAGGAGCATGGGAGGTTTTGCCATTTTTTAAGTTCTGTGTTGATTTCCTTTTTCAAGATTTTAAAGTTTTCATCATAGAGGTCCTTCACTTCTTTAGTTAAGTTAATTCTGAGGTATTTTATTTTTTGTGGGGCTATTACAAATGGAGTTGCTTTCCTAATTTCAGCCACACTTTTCTCATTGTTGGCATACAGAAAAGCCATTGATTTTTGGGGGTTAATTTTATAACCTGCTACTTTGCCAAAGTTTTGAATCAGCTTGAGTAGTTTGGGAGTGGAGTCTATGGGATTCTTTAAATACAAGATCATGTCATCTGCAAAGAGGGAGAGTTTTATTTCTTCTTTCCCTATTGGGATCCCCTTTATGTCTGCATCTTGTATTATTGCTGTAGCTAGGCATTCTAATACTAGATTGAAGAGAAGTGGAGAGAGTGGGCATCCTTGTCTTGTTCCTGAGTTAAGAGGAAATGGCTTTAGTTTTTCACCATTGAGTATAATGCTGGCTGTAGGTTTGTCATATACAGCCTTTATTGTATTGAGGATTGTTCCATGGATTCCTAATTTTTCCAAAACCTTCATCATAAAGGGGTGTTGGATCTTGTCAAATGCTTTTTCTGCGTCTATTGAGATAACCATGTGGTTCTTATTCTTGCTCCTGTTGATGTGATGAATAATGTTAATTGATTTGCGTATATTGAACCAGCTTTGCATCCCTGAAATGAATCCTGTTTGATCGTGGTGTATGATTTTTTGGATGAATTGTTGAAGTCGATTGGCCAAAATTTTGTTGAGAAGTTTTGCATCAATGTTCATCAAAGAAATGGGTCTATAGTTCTCTTTCTTTGATGAGTCCCTGCCTGGTTTTGGGATGAGGGTTATGATGGCTTCATAGAATGTGTTCGGTAGTGAGCTTTCTCTTTCAATTTCATTGAAGAGTTGGAGGAGTATTGGTGTGAGCTCTGCTTTGAAGGCCTTGTAAAATTCCGCTGTAAAACCATCTGGTCCTGGACTTTTCTTAGCTGGGAGGTCTCTTATTGCTGTTTCTATTTCAATGCTTGATATGGGCCTGTTAAGCTGGTTTAACTCATCTTGGTTTAGTTTTGGCATGTCAATATTTGCTAGGAAAAGGTCCATTTCTGTCAAGTTCTCAAATTTATTAGCATAAAGTTTTGAGAAGTATTCCCTTATAATGTTCTGAATCTTGGTTGTTTCCGTAGTGATGTTTCCATTCTCATCTCTGAGTTTATTAATTTGGGTGTGTTCTCTTCTTTTTCTGATAAGATTTGCTAAGGGTCTGTCAATTTTGTTAAGTTTTTCGAAGAACCAACTCTTTGTTTTGTTGATTCTTTCTATAGGTTTTTTGGATTCTAATTCATTTAATTCTGATTTAATTTTGATTATTTCTTTCCGTCTACTGGATTGGGGTTTATCTTGCTGCTCTTTTTCAAGGAGGTTTAGATGTGTCATTAAATTGCTCGTTTCAGATCTCTCCAATTTGTTGATGTAGGAGCTCAGTGCCATAAACTTGCCTCTGAGTACTGCCTTTGCTGTGTCCCAGAGGAGCTGGTAATTTGTGTGTTCATTTTTGTTGAATAGCATGAACATTTGAATTTCATTTCTAATCTCTTCCATGACCCACTCTTGATTCAGCAGTGTGTTGTTCAGCCTCCATGTGATACTGGACTTTCTTTGGTGGCTTTTGTTGTTGAGTTCTAATTTTATTCCCTTGTGGTCAGAGAGAATGCAAGGTATAACTTCAATGTTTCTGAATTTAGACAAGTTTGCTTTGTGGCCTAAAATGTGGTCTATTTTAGAAAACGTTCCATGTGCTGCTGAGAAAAACGTGTATTCTGATGCTGCTGGGTGAAATGTTCGGTAGATGTCTGTTAAGTCTAGTTGATCTATGCAGCTGTTTAGGTCTGCGGTTTCTCTGTTGAGTTCTTGCGAGTTGATCTATCTAGTGGGGAGAGTGGTGTGTTAAAATCCCCAACAATTAATGTCTTTGGATCTATATGGGATTTGAGGGAAAGTAGTGTTTCTTTGATAAATTTGGGTGGTCCATTGTTTGACGAATAGATATTTAGAATTGTAATATCCTCCTGAAGGAGAGGTCCTTTAATTAGTATGTAGCGACCTTCTTTATCCCTTCTCACGAATTTTAATTTGAAGTCTATTTTATCTGATATTAAGATTGCAACTCCCGCCTGTTTATGGGGGCCGTTTTCTTGGTAGATTTTGTTCCAGCCTTTAACATTGAAAATGTGTTTGTTTTTACGGGCAAGGTGTGACTCCTGAAGGCAGCAGATAGAAGGGTCTTGTTTTTTAATCCAAGTAGACAGTCTATGTCGCTTAATTGGAGAGTTCAGTCCGTTAACGTTAAGAGATAGGACTGAGAGGTATTTGGGAGTTCCTGCCATGTTATCCACCTTCTTGGGGGCTGCGAAAACTGGGTTCTTCCTATGGTTCTTGGATTCTCAGTTTGGGTGCAGTTTCTTGGCCTTTGTTGCGGTCTTGTTGGTTTTCTATGTGTAGGACATCTTTAAGAATCTTTTGTAGGGCTGGTTTGGTGGAGATGTATTGTTTCAATTTTTCTTTGCTATGGAAGGTTTTTATTTGGCCTTCAGTTATATAGGAGAGTTTAGCTGGGTACAGTATTCTTGGTTGATAGTTGTTTGTTATTAGGGCATGGCATACATCATTCCAGGCTCTTCTTGCTTTGATTGTCTCTGCTGAGAAATCTGAGGTGATTCTAATTGGTTTCCCTTTATAGGTGATTACCCTTTTCTCCTTGACAGCTTTAAGGATCTTTTTCTTTGTCATTCTTTTTATTATAATCAGTCATGAGGCTTAAACCCAGGGCCTGGGCACTGTCCCTGAGCCCTTTTGCGGAAGAATGGCACTCATCTTGAGCCACAGCTCTATTTCCATGAGTGTATTGCTTTGTGGACAATGTCACCCTTCCCTTTTGTCTTTTCCAGTTTTCCTCTCCTTCCCTACCAACAAGTTTCATAGTGCACTTTCAACATAGTCTCAACTGAGGACCACTGCTGCATATGTTTATCTTTTGTGCCTCCATTTCTAGGCCCCTTTACATTCCCAAAGAGAGATAAATGAAAAAAATGACAAATATGTCTGAGACAAGCAAAAAAGGTCAGATAAGTTGATGTTAGGTGAAATGAACCCCAAGATAAGCTTCAACTGTTTTTGCTTTCATGCAATTGTTTCTTACATAAGATGATTTCTTTGTTGTTTTGTATGTCCCTCTCCCACGGTATAAGCCCTGCTTTCACTGTATTTGATGTTGGTATAATTTGTGGAGGGAAAGGGGAAAAAAACAATCGTTTAAATAGGGATACAGGTGGGCCCATTGTAACAATGAGATGTACAAATCGTTATGTCGAAAAGGAACTTTACAACTTCAGCTGGGGGGGATGCTTAGTGAGAGGGGGGAAAGGTATGTGAAGGGGAAACAAAAGAGGAGGAAAAAAATGAAAGAAAATAAAGAAAATTATTATCTTGTTTCTGTTTCCTGGTCTCTGGTTATTTTTGAGATATGTTGTGTGTGTGTGTGTGTGTGTGTGTGTGTGTGTGTGTGTGTGTGTGTGTCTATACTGGGACTTGAACTCAAGGAGCTGACCTTTAGCATTTTTTACTCACGGCTGACACTCTACAACTTAAATCAAACTTCCACTTCTGGATTTTGAATTGTTAATTGGAGATAAAAGTTTCACAGATTTTCCTACCTGGGGTAACTTCAATCCACTTTCCTCAGGTCTCATCTTTCTAAATAGTTAGAGTTACAGCTAGATGTGAGCCACTGCTAGTGATTGGCCTACCTTCTTTTTATTAAGTAGTTGAAATGTAAAAGAAAGTTGCAATATTAGAAAAAAAGTAATCAATTTAACTTATGCAGATTCATTAAGTTTTAATTTGTCACTTTTGATATGTAGAGAACAACATTTTTTGTAAATGCCCCTGAAATTTTGTTTTTATCTGGGTTTTTTCCTCGTCATGAACTTGATTTTATAACTTTTTAACTAATAAATATTGATGAGAATATGTCCAGAGGGCATTATATTTTGTTGGCTTTCATTAGGAAATTGTGCAAGCTAACACATGTCATGATAAATTTTTGGCCTGGAACCTGATAATATATTTCCATTGTTAGTCAGAATGCATTAGTGCCTGTAACAAATCACCTAAACCTGACAAAACCCGGACTGAGGCCTTGTAACCACTTTCCTCTATGTCATTGTCTTAGAGAGCAATCCTGAATCTCCAGTGACCATGACAGAGCCCTCCTGGACCCTCTCAGAACCCAGCCAAGATAATCACTCAGTCATGATGGGAGACTGGAGTCTGCTTCCTATGAAGAACAGCACAGGAACTGTTAGGTCCTTAACCTGTCCTCTGTACTGAGGGTTCCTCATTGAGCATTGAAACCTAAGAATTAAGGAGACATTAAACCCTCTCTTCCTTCTGCAGTTTGTGGACCGGTTTTCTTTCTGCTGCTCTCATCTTCTGTGGAAAGAAATAATCTAAGCTCTAGAAGCCATTTTGCTTATTCTAGGCCCTTAGCTTAAGTCTGGGATTTATACTTAGACAAAAAGATATGCAGTGATAAAAAATAGCGAACTTAATATTTTTTTCTATTCTATTTATTACTCAAATATATTTTCAAATTCTACCAAATAATTCTTTGTTTTATTGTGAAAATACCGTACAGAGGGGTTACAATTACATGGGCAATGTAATGAGTACATTTCTTATCAAGCACTGCTGCCTCCTCCTTTGTTTCCAATTTCCATCCCTTCCCATTCCCCCCTCCCCCCTGCTATCCTTTCCACTGCACCCTGCCGTCTGAGACAAAAGTTCTTTTTATTAGAGAAATGATTGTATTCATAATATTAGGTAAATAAGGTCAAGTTGTTTCCCAGCATATTGACAACAAAAGCATAAAACATAGAGAATCTCCCAGGTGCTGCTTACACTTGCATATAATCCTAGCTATTCAGAATTGAATTGTGAAGCAAGCCTGGATGAAAGATCACAAGGCTCTCACCTGCAATTCATCAGCTAAAAGCCTCAAACAGAGTTGTGGTTCAAGTGGTAGAATGCAGACTTTGAATGAAAAATGTTAAGGAAGTGTGCAAGGCCCTGAATGCCAATGCCAGAAGGGGCATAAAAAATAAAAACAAAACCACAACATAAAACACATAGAAACACAGAAATACAAAAGCTATGCAAACTTAAATGCTACATCATTGAGGGATCAATCACACTAAATACAAGAAATGAGATTTAGTCATTTTCACTCAGTTGAATAATAAATCAGGAAAAGTTGGTATATATGCACAATGGAATTATACCCATCCATTAGAAAGCATGACACTCCATCATTTTAAAGAAATGGTAAGACCTCTTAAAAACCAGGTTAAGTGAAGTAAATTAAGCCAAGGGAAACTAAGAATACATGTTTACCCTCAAATGAGAAAGATATAGTTAATCTATAAATATACAGAAACTAAGAATACATGTTTAACCTCAAATGAGAAAGATATAGTTATTCTATAAATATATAATATACAATTGTGTACATTTGTTGTACACAAGTGTGAGAACTAAAATATCTTTTTTAAGTTCTAGTAGAACTTAAAAGATGTAAATTTTTAGAAAAGCTAACTCACAGCCCAACAAAATAAGCACCCAGAATTGAGTATTCATATGTGGGGGTGGAATCAAGTCCTGAAAGGCACATTAGTGAGCAAATAAAGGGTGGAGAAATGCAGTTATAAAATCAAATTCATAATTAAAATGAATGAATATGTTATTTTTAAAATGCATTTAATTTTACATGCATTTAGTTTTATAACTAATGTTTACATGCCTCTTGTCTTTTGTACTTTTAGGTTAACTTTCAATCTCTCTTATGTAGGCAATGCATGGACCATGTTACTCGTACCTATGCATCTTGTGTTGCTGAGATTAATGGTATGAGTCTTCATGCTTCACTTGTTGTTGAGATTGGTATGCATACATTTTTGGCGAGGCTATGTTCACATTGTGATGCTGTAGATCTCTGACTTCTGACAAACAGTGATCATAGATGTGAGATAGCATATCAGGCCATTCAAAGTCTTTTATTCCTTTTGCAAAAAATAAAGTTTACTTTCAAAAATTACATACAAAATGACAAACAGCAAAAGTAAGTCCTTAAATCTGGTAGAGATATTTATAATGAGAATCAAATTACTTTCCAAAATATCTGATTAGTGAAACTATATTTTCAAACTTACTTACCCTATATTTTAAAAGCAACAAACCTATTTTAATAATTATGCCAGTGATTAAACTCAAGTTGTAGGCATGCAAAAGTGCCTTACATCTGTAACTCTCGTTATTTGGGATGCTGAGACCTGAGCATAATTATTCAAACCCAGCCTGAGCAGGAAAGTCTGTGAGTGTCTTGTTCCCAAATAATCACATAAAAAAAAAAAAAAACAAGAAATGTCACTGTCGCTCAAGTGCCTTGAGCCAAAACATCGTAGCGACAGAAAGTTCCAAAGTTCAAGCCATAGGACTGGCAAAAAAGAGATTAAAATCAAACTGCCTTCAATCACTCATTTAGACAATCTATAGTGAGGGCAGGCTACTGGAGTTCACATCATTAACTGAAGAGATAGAATTTTGAGATGATCACAGTTCAGAATCAGTCAGCAAGTAAAGTAATAATATCTCCACATTGAAAGCCAGGCATGTTAGAATGCACAGGTGATCCCTCCAATTGGCAGACAGAGGTGAGGAATTTAGACTCTGTTTGGCCCTCAGCAAAACTGATAAACTATGAGCAAAGTAAATCAAAAAAGGAATGCTGTTTAGAAAACAAAATATGTAAATTCATAGTCATGTGCTAAAGAAGGAAAAGAAAAAGAATGAAGAAAAAGAAAGAAAAGAAAGGAGGGAGGGAGGAAAATAAGAGGGAGGGAAAAAAGAAAGGGAGAAAGAAAGGTATAAATAAAAATCTCAGCATGTGTTAGATGTTAATAATGACACTAATCATTTTAACTATTTTACCATCATTTATTTATTTGGCAGAAACATTTTGTGTGAAGCCTAAATAAACCCCAAACAAGACTTAGACATCTAATAGCTATCTCATTTTTATGTTTCCTGTTTGCAACACTGCTATTTTATCTTATTGATTAGTGTGAATTCTATGACCAATATAAAATCACATTTGGAATAAAACAGTTACTAGGTGACCTTCCTGGATGAGGTTGTGTAGGGATCTTGGTGGAGCCCTGTCAGGTTCTCTGGAGAAGCTATTATTTACAAAGGCTCTGTGGTGGAACTGGGCAGGGCTTTGCGGGTAGAGGCCAGTACGAGTAGGGCTATGAGACAGTAGGGAGGGGACGAGAAAGACTAGACTTGTTAGGGGTGGGGTTTCCAGGGGAACAGGGCAGGGCTTTAGGAAGAAGGCTGACAGGGGGTCTGGTTTTCAGAGTAAGAAGGCAGGGCAACAGGGGGGCTTGTTTTTTGCAGACAGGACTTTGAAATGGAAGAACAAGGCTATAGGGGAGGAGGGTTTTTGGTGGAGCACTGTGACTCTCTACGGGATAGGCAGGGTGGGGTTTCCCGTGGAGCAGGGTGGGGAATTGAGGGAAGAGCCTGACAGAAGGTGGTGTTTCTGGTGGAGGAAGGCAGGGCTATCAGTGAGAGGCTTTTTGGGGGTGTGGCTTTGGGAGGGAAGAGCGGTGCTAGGAAGGAGTAAGCTAGTAAGGGGCAGGGTTTCTGGTAGAGCATGGTAGGACTTTGAGGCATGTGGTAAGGTGGAAGTGATGTTTCTGTGGAGCAGGATGAGGTAACAGTTGACAAGCCTTTTTAGGACCAGGGCTTTGTGTGACCAGGGAGAGAATCCAATGGATTAGACTAGTTAGGACAAGTTTTTCAGTAAACCCAGCCACAACTTCCAGACAGGGAGCACAGTTGGGTGGGGATTTCGGTATTGCAAGGCAATACCAAGCCTACTGTGGCTGGGTTTCCAGTAGGGCAAGGCAACCTTAAAAGAAGGGACTAGGGAGGGACAGGGGTTTCCAGTTGAAACTGGCATGGATTCCAGAGGGAAGCCAACTGGTGCAGTGGTTTCAGGTGGAGCAATATGGGTGTTGAGAGATGGGATAGGGTAATGGGTGTTTTCTGTTGGAGCAGGGCAGGGCTTGAAGCATTGGGGCAAGCTGGAGATGAGGATTTGGGAAGGAGTGGAAGGGCTACAAGGGTACAGGATAATTATGGGCAGGACACCTGATAGAGCAGAGTGTGGATCTGAGGGAGCGGCCCCAAAGGTGGTTTGTCTGGGGAGCAAGGCAGGGCATAGAGGGAGTGGATGTGGGAGGTGGAGAGGCATGTGGTGGAGCTGGAGGAGCTTTCCAGGGAGGTGGTGAGCTCTGCATAATAGCTAAAATGATTTAGTGTCATTATTAACATCTATCACATGCTGAGATTTTTATTTATACCTTTCTTTCTCCCTTTCTTTTTTCCCTCCCTCTTATTTTCCTCCCTCCCTCCTTTCTTTTCTTTCTTTTTCTTCGTTCTTTTTCTTTTCCTTCTTTAGCACATGACTATGAATTTACATATTTTGTTTTCTAAACAACATTCCTTTTTTGATTTACTTTGCTCATAGTTTATCAGTTTTGCTGAGGGCCAAACAGAGTCTAAATTCCTCACCTCTGTCTGCCGATTGGAGGGATCACCTGTGCATTCTAACATGCCTGGCTTTCGATGTGGAGATCTTATTACTTTCCTTGCTGACTGATTCTGAACTAACTTACTCTCTGGTAGCCCTACTATAAATTCTCAGAGTAAGTTAGTTAAAGGTGGGCGTTCTAAGGAAGAAGCTGACTGGAAGGGCATTTCCAGTGGATCAAGTCAAGTTTCCTGGGAGGGGAGGATAGGAAACAGGCAAGACATTGACAGTGAAGAGAAGGGCTAGAAAAAAATAGTTACTACTAATAAATGCAACATAAGACTACCATTTTCTGTCAGTGTAGAATTAAATTACTTTTATGTATGAGAGAGATACTGGATAAACTAACCAAGTAATTCCTTCCTTGTGAACTTTTTCTATAAAACCACAGATCACATCAGGCTCAGAGGAACAAAGTAGATTAAGACATATGAAACACTGGACTTGATTCCCCACCACCACCTTTGTAACACGAAAACTATAAACTATAAAACTATAAACTATATTTAGTCATAATGGACACTCTATTTTCCTCAAATTGTGAATTAATAGAATTTTTCCTCTGAATATTTTAGAAATACTAAAACCAAGCAAATAGTAACTCTATGCTTCTATATTGGAACCTAAACTAAAACTAAATACTTAGCAAAATATAAAATATACAGAATGTTTAATCTTCCAGCATTAATTTTAATCTAGAAGAATTTAAAACTTGAAAATTGTCGTATGGTGAGATTGCAGTATGGTTTTCTTTTCGATCATCCAAATGGTGACTTGAGCAATTATCATTGGATGCATCGATACTTAAAACGTATCCAAGAATGTGAAGCACTACTGTGCAGACCCTGAAGAAACTCAGAGGGTATCATAAAATAATTATGGAATAAAATTAATGACTGCTTACACTAGGAATTGATCTTCATGAGGCCCACAAATATTTTCCAGAAGACAGGTCTACACTGAAAAATAATGTAAAGGAATCAGGCAGGCAGACCATGAAGTAAACATTATCCATTGAACAACATCTACTGAGGCATGATTGTAATCCTTCATTTACCTAGGGTACAGTTACTGAGCTATGTTCTTCCCTGAAGGCAAATAACAGGCAAAGCCGTGGAAATTCAGTAATCATTATCAAAACATTAAAATGTACAGAATGAACTCAATGAATGTATTGTTAGAAAATAAAGATATATGTCTGAAATAAAGAGTAAATTAAATATTCCCAATATCTGGCCCTCTGCTGTGAGAGGTATACAGGCCAAGTCACAAAGAGAATGGAGTGAATAAAATAGTAAATATCAGTAGTTCCCAAGATACAACGATGAAAGCAACAGGGGAGAAAATCAACATGACCATCACAGGACTTACAACAATGAAAATCCAAGGAGAATTACAAAGGATGCCCTTGCATATTTGGCATAACAATGAACTCATATGAGTTCAGAAAAGTGTCTGGCAGTGACTTCTAAAACATGTGGAGTGATTACAGGAAACTACCTGGTACTCACACGGTGCCACAAGAAGGACATTGAATAATCATAAAAGACTTGCTTCAGTAGTACAGAGTTAATCTTTAATAAACTGCTTTGAAACAACTAACACATTATAAACCAAGACAAGGAAAATTATATATATATATATATAACTCGACTGTGTGAAACAATAGAATTCAAGAAATCAAATTGCATAATGTACATGCCAAGTAATAAAAGTCATGCAGAAGAATAACATAATTAAGGTAATCTTTCAACAACATATATTTTATTTGAAGAGCCCTGTTTATGAAAAATTTGCTTTCCTTACATATTTTGAATGGACAAAAACAACAGCAAGAAACAAAACAAAACAAAAATACTTGATAATAAAGGTGGATGCCAGTATTCTATCAATATTCCTATATAAACAGGCTAAGATTGAAATATCAAGGTTCACAGCTTTTTGCAGTAGTAATTCATGAGATGTTTATGTTCACTTGTGCAGTCAAAGGCAGAGTGAAACCTTGGCTCAAGTAGTATAGCCTCAGTCATGAGTGAAAAAACCAAGCAAGAGTTTGAGGCTTGGAGACTAATTTCATTACCACACACACACACACACACACACACACACACACACATAGAGTTTGAGGCTTGGAGTATCTCATTACTAGAGAGAATATAGAGAAAGAGGGGAAGGAGAGAGAGAAAGAAAGGAAGAGGGAGAGAGAGGCAGAGGGAGAGCAAGGGAATATTAAGTTTATAAAGTGAATCTATTCTAGAAAAAATATCATTTTCAAAATAATACATCTGTAAGCATACATGTGATGATTTCTACAGTTGAGTCATGAGACCTGGAAAGGGATAAGAGATAGAAAAGCCATCTCAAACAGCACTCAGAAGGCTGAAAGCTATGCCTTGGAAAGGGCAAACAGTCAAGTGATGACAGGCACATAATTTTCTGCCTTAAATTTATTTAAGTTAAAGCTGTTAGGACACTAAAAGATTAAGACCTTGGAGATAATATTGTTGTCTGTGTTATGGTTGATATGCTTATTGCTCCCTTCTGCACCCTAACCTTAAGGGAGTTAATTGTCACGATGTATACAAACAATAGTTCATGTTAATGACTAGATTGATGCCATAGTTTGTGCACATACCTGTAACCATTGACCAAAACCCTGTATTAAAATGAATATAAAGCATATTAAGAAGGATTTGGGGATCCAGAAAAATGAGCCTTCTGGTCCCCTGGTGTCTTCTTTCCTATCCCTCTCAGTTCTTTGTCCAGGTATCCCATCATCTGTGCTGTTCTATTGTTGCAGTTAGTGACAGTACTGATATTCGGAACACCTCAAAACAAACTGTGGAAACACACTTTCCTAACTTTTCCAAAGAAGATCCTCAACAGTACTGATATGAACACCTCTAAAAAATCTGTTGATACACTTTTTCCCAAAGAAGATACATAAAATAACAAGAGCATCTGGAAAGACACGAAAGCAGTCATCCTGTGATACACTAGCAAGGAAGTACATTTCTGCAGTATCTTTATTTCTGCTAATATAAGAGATGGATAGTTGTCCCTTTTGTATATTTGGTATGCGGTATTGCATAAATTTTCACAAACATATATACATTGTGAAATAATATGATTTATTTCATAGGTCACAAACCACATGACACGAGTGGATGACCCTAAAGTCTTATATCAATTTCCTGACTCAGACTTAGATTAGTCGGAATTACCTAATTATGAATATTTCTCCATGAAACTCAACAACATAGAATGAAGTGTGAGGGTCATGTCATCCCCTATCTCTAAGGTTTTTATGTGTATTATAGTAATACACACCTACATTGCTCGCTGCTCACACTCATTGCACACAGATGTGTTATAATTGTCTTCAGATCAGAAATATGCTAGAGCCTAAAGTAAAATGAGATGGGCTGTACATTCTCAACGCAAGAGTGAGGATCACCCCTGCAATTTTTCTCAGTGGAGAAACTTTCCTATTATACCTTTTACTGACTTAGCTTCTCCTCTGTACATTACCATTATTAGGGAGGGTCACACTAAATCTGCAGCAACAATACTGCAGCAACTTAGCTGCCTTTGAATTGTACCTCCAATGTTGAGACCAAGGACAATTCTGAAATTTAATCACATATTTAGTGACATCTGATCTTTTCAAGCCCTGGTTTAAAATCCAGCTATCAATGCTCTTGCCAGTGTGAAATATCTCACTCCTTTAGGTTTTATGTGTATCTTCTTGTATTTCAGATACTGCATTAGATGTTGGTTTTTGAAATCGAGCTTTTATTTGCATTTGATTTGTGGAGGTGTTAGGGATTCCAGTTGAATGCACGTATTGTAATGTAAATAATTTGATGTTTTGACATATGAATTTAATTTCTGCAATTGAGGAAGTGAATACACATCACTCACAAATGTTGCTTTATATGTGTTGGTATTGCTTTATTATGAACTTCCTTAAAGGCAGTCATGGCAGCACATATCCTTAATCCCATCACTTCTGTCACTGAGACAAGGCTTGAAAGGTCTAGATCATTTGTCACTTCATAGTGAGAACCTTTCTACAAAGAAGGGAGAGAGAATAGCAAAAAGAGCAAATTAACCTACCATTGGTTTTGTTACATATTACACTTTGCCATTAAGCCCACCATTATAATATTTTTTTATTATTTCTTATAATACTCTTTCCCTGTTCTGAGCTGTCCTTTATGGGTGTAAAAGAAATCAGAAATATATTTCAGGAAAATATTAGCATATAATTGTCTTGTTATTGAAATGACACTTGTATTTTTTATTCTGGTAACAAAGATTATGAACTAAGTTACAATTGTATTCCAGATGATACACAGACTAGAAACATGAAAGGCAGCACTAAAGAACGCTACTGTTACCATTTATATAGTAAATGAAATTTAGGCAAAACTCCTTTAGAATAAAAGCCACAGGACAGCCCTAAAATTACTTTCATTGTTTCATGCGAAGAATAGAACTTTTTTTTAGTAAAAATCAAATTTTCACAGATATCATCGTCAACTGGGTAGATATTTCTGAAGGCCTTCAGGAAGGATGCTGTAATCATGGTGATAGAAGAAGATTTATCTGGGAGCTACTACACAATGTGCAGACATCATTCCAAGCACTGCACTTGCACTAGAATAGTTTTAGTGCTCATGACAGTTCTGCAATTTAGGAAAGGAATTCAATATTTCACTAAAAAAGACCTAGCCAACAAGGCCAAGCAAATTTCCAAGTACCTAAGACTGACCAGTTCAAATCCAGTTTTCCACCAGGAATATCTGAGGATATTCTGTAAATGTCACATTCATTACCTTTTAAGAACTATGGAGAAGATGAATTCACATTATCTTCTACATTATGGTTATAATGGCAACAAAATTGCGACAGAATATAAATATTTTTAAATGAAAAGGGTATGGGTAATGACTTTGTATCAAATAATTTTTGTATCAAATAAAGATCGGTTTAATTTCTAAAGAAATAGCTGAATGAACATCATAAAGCTTCCACTGTTTGTGGAAGTAATTGGAGTAATTGTTTAAGGATTAATAAATCCATGTCAACAACACCTGTGCTTATGAACACAGGCTTTTATCATTAAGTACCTTAAATACACATGAAATACTTTGTTAGTGCTATATAATCCAAAAGGAATAGTTTTTTGTGATTAGGTACTTTGTTGTACTAAAGAAATCTATTCCCTATTCTTAAACATATATCAATTTAGTGGATAGTATTGTTATTACTATAATCTATGTATAATATATGTAATGTTATTATAACATATAAATGATATATGTATATGTATAATTACTGATATTCTATGACTACTATAAATTATGTATGTATAAAATTGGTTTTGTCATTATACTGTGAAGGATACAAGGAATGACTTTATTTAAATAATTATATTTGTATGTTTTAGTTGCATAAGTTATTTTTGTGCCAGTACTGAGGTTTGAACTATGGCCTGGTGTTTTCCTTGAGCCATTTTGCTCAGGGCTAGAAGTTTACAACTTGAACCCAGAACAACTTCATACTTTTTTCTTGGCTAATTGTCGGTATGAGTCTCAGAGTTATTTTGTTTGGGCTAGCTTCAAACATCTATTTTCAGATCTCTACCTACTAAGTAGCTGTGATTGTCCTTGACATGTTCTTAAGTCATTATAATTGAGTATTCGATAATATTATAATATTTCATTTCTAAACTAATTCAGAATAAACAAATACTTATTGGGTAAAACTTTATGTTGCAATATAAATTATAAGGACCCTTACTTTACTATCAATTTTCAAAGGTATTGCTAGTCTAATTCCTTGTCTTACAAGCAGAAAAATTACATAAACATCCCTATCTTAACTGTCTCATTTTCAACAGTATACAAACTACAATATAAACATTCATCTTCAAGAAATCACACCTCTCTAATCACATATTCACCTTTGATTATTCTCCACATCATTATGAAGATCCTGTAAGAAAGGCTACATTTATCCACTAGAGTCAGCCTACCACAGCTAACACTTTGTGATACTTCCTGGATAAAGTTGCTTTTCCTCATCCTCATCAGACTTGCAGCAACTTCAGTGAAGAGCATTTTCTCCTGCTTTGCTTGTAGACAACATCATCCTGTTCTATTTTCCAGCAAAGAAACTGTGGATAGCAGGCTTGAGAATTGTTAAATTCAGAGGTTCTTTAGTTTGTTTTTTTTTCCTTTAGAATTTTTCCTTTTCTTTCTTGGTAAGAGAGTTGGAATAAGAAAAAAATATTAAGCAATGTATTTTAGTTTAAATGAGAAGACATTTATTTAAAAATACTACAACTTATTGTTCTTTAAATTTATTTTTAATTCAAATAGAATAGGGTTGGTTTTAGTGCTGATTGCCTTTAAACCTATTTAGCAGGCTGAAATCTGAGGATCATAGTTTCAAGAGAGACAAGGTAAAATGGACCATGGTACTCACAGACAAGATAAAATGGACCATGATACACTTATCTTCAACTAAGAACCAAAAAGCTAAAGGTGGAGGTATGGCTCAAATGGAAGAATGCCAACCTTGAGCAAAAAAGAAAAGCAAAAAGCCTAGGCACTGAATTTAAGTCCTAGTACTAGCACAAAGATACTATATATATACTATATGTACATATACATATACATATATGTGTATCAATATGTAAATTATATATGTATATGTATGTATATATAATTATATAATAAATTATTTGCAAGTGTCAACTACATACAAGCAAGCATTTAGTCTTGCTCTCTAAAACAGAATCATATACAGTTATGAACCCCTGTGATTTATAGGAGCCGACATACATAGAAATGTAAATGACCAGACTAGGAAATTATAGAGTGATTTTTGTTACAGAATAGACTGTATGCACAGGATTAGGCAAATGATACTAAGTTGTTTCCAAAAACCTTGAAAGCAAAAGCATAATATTACAAGAAATCACATTTAGATATGGACTATTCCAATCAGTAGACAGGTAGTTTAGGAAAATATGATCGCTATATTCATATTTATATGCATATATATGAATATGCTATATGCATATAAATATGCATATATGTGTATATATTTATATATTTGCATATATACATACACATTTACATGCACAGTGGAATTTTACTTATCCATTAAAAAGAATGATAATGCATCATTTGCAAAGAAAGGAAAGAAATTGGGGAAAATTATGTTAAGTGAAGTAAGGAAAGAAAGTCAAACCCAGGGAGATATGTTTTCTGATATTTAGGAAGGTAGACATGATCTGGATCAACACAATATGCACACTTTAGGGTGGAATCCAAGTATACCCCTAGGTATGAACTGAAATATGGTTGGTTAAGAGAATAATTCAAATAATGTAATTCCTTAGACTAGTTAACTCACATTCCAACAAAATAAACACTAGGAATCCAGTACTCAGATGTAGGGCTGGGATCAAGGTGGGGAGAAATAGACAAATGAGGCAACAAAGTGGGGAGAATTGCAATGATCTAACTTAATGGATATCCTACCAAATGAAGAAATTGAGGAAAAGGTGGTAATGAGAGCATTGGGGAAAATTATGAAAGAGGTGACGTTGATCAAGATCCAGTGTACTCATGTACGCACTTATTAAATGCCAATTCCTATGTACAAGTTGAAATTAAAATAAAATTACAAAACCCAATATTTGGTATGCTCTTGGGAGTATTACAGTGATGGTGGTTCTCTGAATAACTAACCAAGAATGAAGAGTTCAAGAAAATAGCAGAAAGGGAAATCATGTTCAGCTGGGGAAGAGGTTTAAGGAAAGAGAAGGCAGATTAATGAAAAGAGGAAGGGATGGCAAATACAATTATTATATTAATGATTGATATATAAAAATGGAGCCAGATAAGTTGGAGGATGGCTAGGGGTGGGAAAGATAGGTAGATGAAAGGAACATAATCAAAATTCATTTTACTAATAAAAAAAATTGTGTAATTGAAACCTCTTTGCACACAACTTCATGATAAATGCAAATAAGTAAAAACAAGGAAAAGAATTAAATTTGTGCTCCATTTCTTGTAGCACAAGTTATACATAGTAAGCTTTAATTTGGACAAAAAGTAAAATTAAATAACATACATGACAAAATAAGAAACTGGAAATGTCTTGTGGGCTACATTGCCTTTGGAAATATACATGATTCCTAATATACATTTCAAAATATCAATATTCTGATTACTTTGATTTTCTTTTGAAAATAAAGTGATCTGTAAACTTTGAAACACTCTTATCATAACGCTAATGATACACAATTTATCTAGATTTGCTAAGAAAACCATTGTTATTTATCTTATATTGTAAAGTATAAGGAACTGTTTGTTAGGACACAGATACTGAAGTTTCGCTCTTAAATCACTCCACAGGAGAATGTTACATATAAGCTGCTACAAGTTCCAAAATCCAAAATATTACTTAGAAGGAAATGATAGGAGGACAATTCTTATCTTACACAATCAATATCAGCCTTGGACTTCCTGAAAGAGAGTCAGTCAGAGACAAATGTGTTTGTTTCACCAGGCCTCTACTGCCAAACAAGAAGTGTTGGAAAAACCCATCATGGCAACCTACTATTCAAAGTCAGACCACTAGATAGTCAGATCCTCCAAGACTCCTACATGGAAGACTATCTCTGATCCACATGCTCTTCTTTCTACCAAAGAAACAATGCCTTTAGTAATTTATGTTTTTTGAATTTAGATAAATGAATGAACATTTTTCACACATATGAAGTTTGAAATACTTTTAATCTATTTTCCCATGATTAAAACTATCCATACAATAAATAATAGTAGCCACAATTTGGAACTTTTCTGTATCAATGGAAAAACAATCTGGAGAAACTAGATTCTGGAAAGAACCAAAGAAATCCAGAGATGCATCTATTTTCCACACAAGTGTTCAAGTGGAAGGAAGGCAAACATAGTTTCTTTAAAGTAAGAATTAGTCTAAGGTCTGCACACCCACACTTAATAAATATTTGTTGTAAACTTGCTGATTGTACTCTAGGTAGACTTTGTAGACTTGGTTATTGTTGACAGGCAAAAAATCTACTCAAGTGAGAAACAGGAACCTTAAGTAAGACACAGATAAAGCACATAGTGTGTTAGAATAGGAAACCAAAGTAGAAAAATGAAACTTACATTTTGTTGGTCACAGGGCATGAACTCATGGCCTGAGTACGGTCCCTCAGCTCTTTGGTTCAAAGCTAGACCTCTACCACTTTGGTACAGAGTACCACTTCTGGTTTTTTGTTAGGTAACTAGAGAGAAATCTCATAGACTTTCTTCTCAGGCTAGCTTATAACCTCCATCCTCAAATCTCAGCCTCCTGACTAGGTAGGATTGTAGGTATGAGCCACTTGTATCCACCCTCCCCCCAAACTGAAACTTTTGAGATTCTAGTAAGTTCAATTTTCAGTGGAAACCTCACAAATTGTGGCCAGGAAAGACTCCTAGAATGTTGCTTGCTACCAAAGAATTGAAAGTACACAATGAGCACCCAGGAAGTTATCTATTAGTGAAGATGCAAGTATACAAGGGTGCTATTAATTCAGTTACTTTTTTTTAATATGATTGATCTTTAGTAAAAATCTGAGCTTCTCAGAATGCATCTAATTCTTGGCATGAGCTGAGCCTGGGCCTATTCTACCTCAAATGCAAGAGACGCAAAAGAAGAGCCTACAGTATGCCCGCCTAGGATCAGGATAAATAGTTGAATGCCTGAAAGAAGCAATGTATTCCTGGAATGGGAAGATGTGGGAGAGACAACAGCCTAGGGAGCAAACTGGTGGTCACAGCATTTAACCTCTTCTCCTTTGAGGAAACTGACCTCCCACAAAGTGGCAATGACTTAATTCATGTAGTACATTTTCTGATATGAAGGAGGCATCATGTCTAATTAAACAACTCACTGGAAGTCAAAGAAAGGAAAATTCTTTTGTGTGCCCCTTAGGCCCAGTCTCAGTTTATCTCCATCTTAGCCTTTGTCCAGACTCTAATCCTAGCAGATGGTCCCTGATGAGGAGGAAAGTGTGATCTCCTGGCTTCTGACTGGCCCTGTGGGGATTGAGATCACTTTCAGATTTGAATCTGTTCTTCCTGCCAAAGCAGTGGCTGGTGGTGAGAAAGCTCATTCTCTGAATTGTACCCTATTACCAAATCTTTTTAGAGAAGTCAAGGAATGACAGATTCTGCCTGTGGGAGTGAATTTCCCCATTTACAAAGAGGTCAATTAATATCTGATTCTGAGGCCCAGGTGGAGGTCCTTCATTAGATCCTCTAAGATTTAGTGGGAGTTAGCTCAGACTCCAGGCCATCCTCACATTTCTCCAGCTCTTTCTCATGAACCAAAAGGTCACAGGAGTTTAGTTGAGAAACAAGGAGAAATGGGAGTAGCAGAAGAATCATTGGCAGGGGGAGCAATTAGAAACTCTGGGTGAAAATGAGCTCAGAATATCTACTAGGACCACTCATATCATTTGGGAGTTACATCATAATATTAGGGAATAAAAATAATGAATTACTACCTAAATTAGTAACTTCATTGCTCTTATTGCAAGTGTTCTGTCAAAATGTAGGTGTCCTAGCTCTATGTTGATGAGGAAAAGAGAGCAAATTCTTTACCCTCAGAGTTCTACTGAGTACCTTCATCCACCGCTCAGGTTGTTCTTACTCTACTTCTCTGTGACTTTCCTTTGCTGGTTCTAGCAATGACATTTGAAAGTGTTAACATCTTCAGATATAATTACACTTTATTTTAATCCATTTGTTAACAAATAAAACAAATTTTGGGGAAAATCTGTACATGGTACATTTTCTTCCATGGCATATTTATTTGATGATATTAAGTGTTATTTTTATAGTTTCATCTTTAAAAGTTGAACAAAACGTTTTGTTAAATTAGCACTAATTAATTGCACATTTTTCCTATTTTTCCATCTCTGTATATGTGTAAAATATATCTTGACAACATTATTCTCTCTCCCTCACATTTCTGATCCTCCAGTGAATTCTTGCTATTACATATACTCAAGAAAGATCCTGCTCTATCCTCTCATAAATATTTTAGGTGTATTTTATGTTTTTGAATACGTTTCATCAGTGTACAACAAATATGCATAGACTTCAGTCGAATTGACCATGCAAATGAATCTGTTTTTCTATACTTCATCCATCTTCTATCATGTAACAACTTTTGATGAATCTCATTTTATACCTCTTTATTCAACTTTTCAAGATAATTTGTTATTAAGCATCTAACATTGTCTTTTTGCCCAATTGTTTCCTTCTTAAAATTGCTTCAAATTATAAACTATATATGTTGGTGCTGTATGTGTTCACTGATATATTTAAATTTCGGTCTACAATCCACATATTATGGTATACCTTTAACCTGTTGTAACTGCTCTGAAAATCATTATGGAGGTTCCTCACAAAAGCAAAAACACAATGCCATAAAACCTAGTGAAATTAGGAATAGGTGTATATCCAAAAATATTCTGAAGTCAAAGAGGAGAAGCATTTACTTCTCTTATATCCCAGTATATGTTAATAGCTATGAATATCACATTTTCTTTATTCCCTCTTTCTGGTACACCTAGGTTGACTGCAGAGTTTGGTTGCTATGAATACTCCTGTCATGAACATGGACATCCATGTTGAATCATATTCCTTCAATATGTATCCAAATTGCTATAAATGTCAGTAAAATATGTCTTTTCTGGCATTGTGTAAACTTCCATTCTGAGCTCCATATGGGTTGCACTAGTTTATAATGCCATACAGCTAAATATAGTTCCTGATTTATTTCAACTTCTCCAGCAATTGTTTTTTATTTGTTTGAGTTGTGATAACTATTCTGATGTGTAAGATGGAAGCTCAATGATTTTTGATATATATTTTTTGTGGATAAGAATTTCAATAATTCCATTTATTTATTAAACTTTTATATTCGTGCTTCATTCCTAATCAGTGTCTTTCTTTTATGTTATTTGATCAATTTTTAACTTTTATAATTTGTGTTTTTTTTCTATTCCAACTACTCACATTAATAAACAAAAATCACTACATTCGTGCACAATTTACTAAAATCAACTGATTGTACATTTATAACACATTTTTTTACAACCAGGCAATTATTTCAATAAAAATGCTGAACTTCTTTCTCTACAAAGATTAGATAGTTTCTCATATTAGCCCTAAGCTAATCTCAGAATTAACAGACACAGCCGAGGCTCCAAGAGTTGGGCTAAGTAAAACGCACTAACACAGTAAAACTGCATTTAAAATGATCAAAAGGCTTCATAAGCTTTTTTAAAAAGGCACCACCTTCAACAAGCTAATGGTGAAGTTCACAAGCAGACAATAGGAATCTGAGCATCAAGATCAAAAGAGAAATGTATAGAGAAGGACAACTTTAGAACGTTGACTCATAATTTGGTGGTGAGGAAAACCACTAGATACCAAAACTCAATGCTGAAGGGAAGAAGTGTTTTAACCCAAACCTCAGCTATATCTGAAACTCTCAAAGGACACAGACGCACACAGACACACAGACACACACTCACACACTCACACACACTTCTCATGTACACAGAACCACAGGGGCAGTTGTATCTAGGACAATGAAGCTTTTCCCCCTTCCTTTTAGATAATCAAATGTGATGTTGTGGTTGGCTTAACAACCTCAACACACCTGAGCAGAAGGAGGGAAAGAATGCCTTTGACTGCAGGATGGCCTTGTGTGCCCCTGGCTTCCTGTGTAAGAATTCAGTTCGTGGTTCCCTAGGCAGGTGTGGCCAAGCTGAAATGGGGGTATGCTTTGCCTGGAGGATGGCTCCCCAGAGCCCTGCAAAAATGGTGAACTGGCCTGGGAAGCCCTGTGAGCATCTCTGGGATGGCCTCTCAGCGGTGTGGAGAAGTTGACACCTGTAGTTGACATGGCAGGAGGCAGGAGGACAGCGGGAATCCTGAAGACAGGAGAGGCACAGGAGTGAATGAGACTTTCCGTGGAGAAGCCTAGGCCATGCTAAGGAAGTTCCCAGGCCGCACAAGGCAGCCACTGCACAAGTCCCCAGATGTCCCATCGGTCTTGTCCACAAAGCCTGGTCCTGATCCAGAGGTGGAACCTCCCCAGCTACCCTGGGATCAGTGCAGCAGGAGCAGTGAACTCCAGGCAAACTTCCAACACCTGGCTATTGTAACACAATGATTATAGTCACATTTCTTCTTTGTCTGGTATCATAGTCTCTGCTATTCTGTTCTACTACCCATAATTAATAGTACCATGGTTCCAGCCACCTGATCCCTGACACCCCTGACACTGATACCCCATTACCTAAAAAAACAAGGACAGAGTGGGCACAACCAGTCGACTTGGGTACTGCTGTCCTCTTGTAGGTACATTGGGACAAGTTATTCCTCAGATGTTCAACATGAGTGACTAACTGGAGGTGGAAAGGAAAGAGGTTATACAGAGGTGAATAAAATGTAGGGTCATCAACGTATCATTGGTTGCTAGGAAAAGAAGGCCCTAAGGTAAAAGTTAATGAGAAAAGAAAATTTTACCAAGAATATTGGGGATGATGCAATAGGTTTAGCTTAGTCTCTTATGCTAGTGATCTGAATTATTTTATGACATAGATATGTAACTGTTTTGCATTTTAAAAATTATATGAAGATACACATATGTGATAGTTATATTAAGTTATGGAATAGTTGCATATAATTAATGCTATTCAATATTTTATGCTCTATGATAGTTAACCCATGAGTCTACCATTGTCAATATCAATTGAGCTATCAACAACTGAAATTTCACTGTCAAATACTACAAGTAATTTACTGATACTAGTACCAAAATGAAAGCTAGAACAGTAAAACTGAATAAAGCTACATGTTTGAAATGAGGGGTTCAGTGTTAAGGGCTTCTTCACCATGGAATCTTGGAACAACAGAATGTGTTTTGTTGAATTACTAGTTTTTTTAAACCTTGTTAGAAATCAAACATTATTATTTATTTTTGCTTTTTTGGACCTCTTTAGTGAATGGTTTACAAAAATTTATCAAAATGACATAGAAAATTCACTGATGTGAATTATCAGCTTAATATTATCTGCAAAGCTGTCCTGAGATGCAGGCAGGCTGGATTCCTTTTCTATTAAATTAATGAAATAAGCTTAGATTTGAATGGATGGACAGTCCATGACATTTGTTCCAAAACAAGAAAAGATACTGGAGAAAATAAAAGAGGAAGGAGACCCAAGTCTCCTGAAATTAGCAGAAATATATTGAAATAAAATTTTAAAATTCACGGTCCAAAGCAAACCCTGGCAGGAAAGTCTGTGAGACTCTTACCTCCAGATAACCACCAAAAAAGAAGAAGTGTTGCTGGTAGAGTGTTCCCCTTGATCTGAGGTGCTCAGGAACATGTTAACACTCAGGCCTAAAGTTCAAGCCACACAACTGACAAAAAGAATTTTTTTTTAAAAAAGTAAAGCATCAAACAACCTGAAGAAATTGTCCAGAATGAAGAGTGTGGCATTACGCATTTACATGACTTAGTCATTTGCAACCTCCAGAGGAGGGTGGGTGAGTTGTGTGTGTGCCAAAACCTGAAAAATTATTTTGCACTTTACCAAGGAAGGAAGAATTGGAGGAAGGGGAAAGGAGTTTTGTGGCCTGTCCTTTTGGTTCAGTGATAGTTTTCTAGAGTCAAATTCAGAGAAATTCCTGGTAATCCTACTTGCATAGGGAACTAAGGAGCCATGCCCTGGAAGTGGTCTTTTTCCTGTCCTTGACTTGGTTCCAACTGCTACTGCATAACCCAAGACCCACTTCAGGACCAAGATGCCATAGAGAAAACCTTAGGTCCACCGGGTAGGTGGACCTAACCATAGCCAGAAAAGGCAAAAAGTGCCATGTCAAGGACAGCACGTGAGAACTAGACCAGACAGAGTTTTTTTGTCATTCTCATTTTGGATTACCACTTTGATTCTACAAAATAAGTATTGATTTTAACTCCTCCCTCCCGCCTTTGAATGAAGCTCACAAAAATCCTGCTTCTAGCTCCCAGGACACATAACTATTAGGTTTGGACAATCATTTCCATGATAGAGTATGACTTAATTGTATTTTGAACACAAAGCATGCTAATAAAACTTGTCCATTTTTTATTGTGAAAATACCGTACAGAGGGGATACAATTACATGGGCAAGGTAAACAGTACATTTCTTATCAAGAATTGTTGCTTCCTCCTATGTTTCCCCTTCTCATCCCTTGCCATCTCCCCACACACACTCCCGCCCTGCCCCTCCCAGCCAAAGTTGTAAAGTTCATTTTTCAATATAACGACTTGTGCATTTCATTGTTGTAAAAGGTCCAACTGTATCCCTGTTAATACGATTTGTTTTTGCCCTTCTCCAGAAATTATACCAACATAAAAAAAAATGAAAGTAGGGGTTATACCATGGGAGAGGGACATACAAAGCAACAAAGAAATCATCCTATAAATATGTTACAAACAATAGCAAAAAAGAAAAAATAAAACATTTGAATACTTCCCTTGGGGTTCATTTCACCTAACATCAACTTATCTGAACTTTTCTGCTTGTCTGAGACATATACTAGTAATTACAAATAAGGGAAACCATGGGACCTATGTTTCTTTGGGCCTGGCTTACTTCACTTAATATAACTTTTTCCAAGTCTTTCCATTTCCTAACAAATGGGGCAATGTCATCCTTTCTGATGGAGGCATAGAATTCCATTGTGTATATATACCACATTTTCTTGATCAATTCATCTACTGAGAGGCATCTGCATTTGTTCATTAACTTAGCTATAGAAAATAATGATGCAATAAACATACTTGTGCTGATAGCTTTACTACTGTTTGCCCAAATGTGGGATTGCTGGGTCATAGGGGAGCTCTACGTGGAGTCTTTTGAGGAACCTCCATACTACTTTCTAAAGTGGTTGAACAAGTTTACGTTCCCACCAACAATGTAGTAGGGTTCCCTTCTGTCCACATCTCCTCCATCATCTGTTGTTATTCAAGTTCTTGATTATAGCTATTCTAACTGGGGTGAGGTAGTATCAGAATGTTGTTTGGATTTGCATTTCTTTTATGGCTAGAGAGGTTGAGCATTTCTCCATTTATCTACTGGCCATTCTTCTTTCTTCTTCAGAGAAGTTTCTCTTTAAGTCTTTAACCTTCTTATTTATTGGGCAGTTGTTTATTTGAGGATTTGTTGTTGGGGGATTTAATTTGAGTTGCAGGTATATTTTCGATATGAGACCCTTGTCCATTTTATGGCTAGTGAAGACCTTCTCCCAATCCATGGGCTTTATATTGAACTTGTTAGGTATGTCCTTTGCCATGCAGAAGCTCTGCAATTTCATGCAATCCCATTTGTCGAACCTTTCTTTGATTTGTATTGTTTCTGGATCTCTACTAAGAAAATTTTGGCCTGTGCCAAGAAGACCTATGGTTTCTCCTATTGCATCCTGCAATATTTTCAGAGTATCTGCTTTGAGTCCAAGGTCTTTGATACATTTGGAGTTGATTGAGGTGCAGTGTAATATATAAGGATCTAGCTTTAATTTTCTACAAGTGATTAACCACTTTTGCCTACCGCATTTTCTGAAGAGGCTTTCTTTCATTCTATTTTTTTAGCTCCCTTATAGAAGATTAGATGGCTATATGTCTGTAGGTTCATTTCTGGGTTTTTAATTCTATTTCAATGGTTTTGAAGTCTGCTCTTGTGCATGTACCAAGAAAGTGGCAAAACCTCCCATGCTCCTGGATTGGAAGGATCAACATTGTGAAAAATGGCAATACTTCCCAAAGCTATCTACAAATTCAATGAAATATCTATCAATATTGCAACCTCATTCTTCAAGGAAATAGAAGAGGCAATCCTAAAATTCATATGGAACAGTAAAGACCCCGAATAGCAAAAATGATCCTTAATAAAAAGAACAGAGCTGGAGGAATATTAATTCCAAATTTCAACTTCACTACAAATCCATTGTAAAACTAGCACATTTTGATCTTAGTAGAATATAGACTTTTTCCCCTCTCAAATTTATTGACTAATAGGCAGCTTTAGAGGGAATCTGTTTTCCTTTTTAGATAAAAGGATGTAGGAAACTATGTTCATAATCTGGCTGATTCTCCCTGCACCTCAACACTTAAAATACAAGTTTCACAAGCATTTACAACAAAGAATACAAAAACCAAACACTAGGAATACAGAATCTTTTACAAAAACCAGAATATAATTTTGTTGTCTGAGAGAGAGGCTATCTTTATATATATATATTAACCAACCCAAAAGAACAGCCATAGTACCTGACATGAGTGTCATTGCTTGCTATGCCATGAACAAGAAGCGGGGCAGGGCAACCTGAGCCAGCGGAGGCGGGGTGGAGTGCAGGAAAGAAAGTATCCAAATAGCCTGGGTACAAATGTTAGAGTTACCACTTCTGCGCCTGTCTTACTTCTCGCAGCACAGCAGAGTCATCCCCTGCTCCAAGAAGGCTAAATATGTAGAAGCAGATCTGGAGAATGCCTTCAGTTCAGTTGGCCCAACCACACAATGCATGGGTGTGATCCCTAGGCAGGGTCATTCAGGCCCTGGGCCTGCAGGCAGATGCTAGAGAGTTCCCATGTACCTTGCCATGCACGCCCATGCCCAGGTAGAGCTTCCCGCAACTGCAGCTGGCTCTGTGCTGTGGCAGCCACAGGTTCACTGCCCTAACCCCCCAGCATGTCTTCTCCCACAGTCTCCTGGCATTACAGAAGGTGGGCAGGCTGCAGTTAGGCTCTTACTTCACCAGAGTCCCCAGCATGCCCAGTGGGCCCAGTGGGCCAGATGAAGAGATTGCCATCTGAACTACTAATTTTATGGAGCAGTTGTAAACAAGGTGATACACATTAGTGTATGCACGATGTTATATCCTGAGTCTACAGTTTCCAAAGGACATCGAACTTGATACTAACAAGAATGGATTTTATTGTTTGTATATATAAGGCCATATTGGTGATCTGAAATAAAGTACAATAAAATTGTTATCTAAAAACACAGTATTAAATCTCAGAATTTGAAAAATCTTGCATGTAAGTAGTGCAAATGAAGTTATACTAGAATGATAAAATATGCACAAACTATATTACTTTAGTTACATTCAAAAGTAAAAAAATAAGGAATTACAGAAAGAATACCAACTGTATACAAAATATTACAATGATTTTAAAGGTTGAAATAAGATAGGTTATATATGTTGTTGTAATAAAACATAGTATTTCTATGATCAGGTACTGTTTATAACACTGAAGGAAAATATTAGAAAGTAGAAATTATATGTGGCACCTGTTGCTTTTGGTCCCAAGAAGGGGAGTCGCACTTCCAAATGTGAGTCCTGGGAAGGCCCTCATACCCAGCCCACATAGATCCATCAGAGGTCTGTGCAGTGACTCTGGGGGGACTCTAGGGTACCACAAGGCTGCTGCATTGTATCTCTAAAGCCTTCACCTTTGTACTACCTTGAGACTTAGGGAGTAAGGGGCCAATGGGGCTTAGACAAAGAGTTGAAATATTCCAAGGGAATATCTAAAACAGCAGTCCATACATCCACATTTCCATTGAGGTACCTTTCTCCCTGAATATAGGAAAAAATACAGTGAAACAAAGAAAGTGGTCCCTAGAACTAAGTAAAACTTACTAACCAGACATGACTGAGGCAATCAAATTTAACCTAACACAAAAATGTGCAAAATCTTCACTGTTTATACAAATACACGTGGAAACAAAGTGCAATAGAAGATAGGTACCTTGCATTAATATTTACTCAGCTAGGCCATGGGGCCTCATGACTACAGTCCTATATAGGAGAATTGAGCTCTTGTGAATAACAAGTCTGCAAGATTCCATTTCCCAAATAACCAGCAAAAGCTAGGCTGGACCGGACGCTGGTGCTTCATACCTGTAATCCTAGTTTCTCAGGAGGCTGACATCTGAGGATCGTGGTTCAAAGCCAGCCCAGGCAGCAAAGTCTGTTAGACTCATCTCCAATTAACCACTAGAAAACTGAAAGTGGCGTGGCTCAAGTGGTAGAGCGCTCACCTTGACTTAAAGAGCTCAGGGACAGAGCCCAGGCCCAGAGGTCAAGCCCCATGAATGTCAAAAACAAAGCTAGGTGGGAGGCATGACTTAAATGGTAGAGTGACAAGCAAGCAAGCAGAGTCCTTGAGTTCAAACCCTGGTAGAAGCTAGCAAGCAAACAAAGATATCCTCAAAATTTCTTTTTTATGAAGGGAAGGAATGGGGTGGTTGTTCCATCAATCTATCCAGGAAAATCATCAGTGATCCTTCTGGCAATCCTCAAGCTGACAGAACTGATATCTTCCTTTTTAAGAGAAGTTCTCTCTCTCTGTGTGTGTGTGTGTGTGTGTGTGTGTGTGTGTGTGTGTGTGTGTGTGTGTGTCCATTGTGGGGCTTGAATTAAGGGGCTGGGCACTGTCCCTGAGATTTTTGCTCAAAGCTAGTGCTCTACCAATTTGAACCACATTGCCACTTTCAGTTCTGGTGGTTATTTGAAGATAAGCATCTCATAGACTTTTCCTGCCTGGGCTGGCTTTGAACCTCAATCCTCAGTTCTCAGCCTCCTGAGGAGCTAGGATTTTACTCCTGAGAAACCTGTGCCCTGCTAAGGGAAGTCCCTAACCGGATGGTCATCTGAATGCCAATTAGCCATTCTTATCATTCTCTGTCTGATTCGACTCAATTAATGGCTGTGTAATTACTGATAGGTTGTTTAACCTCTGTGCTTCTATTTGAGAAAGTTAACAGTTAACTGCTCAGAGCAATCCAGATTTCAGTGAATTAATACACAGAAGTTCTATAAAGAGAAGATGTTGGCACACAGTAATGTTATTTTTTATAACAAAATACAAGTTGTGACAGTTATCCTCACATATTAGAACACATGGGACAAGGAACATTTCACATACCTCTAAGGAAGGAACATCAAAAAGAAGAAGCGCAACTGTGATTGTCAGTAAAAAGAAAACATTATTGTGTATATAGTACTGAATTCATTCATCTAGAGTTTCTATAACTGAGAAGGGCACATTATATATTATTGAAAGCAGCAATGTTAAAGCACTATTTAGACAAGGCAGAGATCAGCCAGTATCACGGTCATTTGATATAGTTTTTCCAACTTTCAAAAGCTTGACAAGGGAGTACAGAAACAAGGATTACTCAACATGGTTGGCCAATCTGGATGTTCTATGGTGCAGCACCAGCAGTTCAACTAAGCAGTTCAGCTTAATAACAGCTATAGTCAGTGGAGATTTGTTGACTAGCCCTCATGGAGATTGCCATCTCTCAGAGAGATCACACAATCTCTTTGTCTTTTATGAATGCTACAGTATCTCCAATAAATATGAAGATTGGGATGATGCTATAATTCATTCTGTTACTCAGCCTTATATCACCCAACTATATATAAAAGTTCATTGCTTCATAAAAAATATTATATGTTCCGAGAGGTATCAAGTTAACGTACTTTCCCAACATTCATATAAATTTACATCTCTTTATTTAGGCAACGCACTGCTTAAGTCATCATATTAACTATTAATCCTAATTTTACAACATATTTTGTAGTTTTTATTCAGAAAAATAGAAAAAAGAATAAGAACAGGTTGGACTCTTCATCTCGAAAGGCTAGGACTACTTACTGAGAATCAGCAAGGGGAAACCAACCTTCTGGCAGGGATGGAGGCTACAAAGTTGTGGGGTTGGAGGTGGGCTTTTATGGGGTCTGAACCAGGGGGCAGAGGTTATCATAGAGGTTATCAAAAGGCTATTAGGGCTGAGAGAGGTGTAGACTTTCAATCAGCTCATAGTGGAATGTTGAAGCCAGGCTTGGGTCAGACTGCCCTGCCTGCACATCAAGTCCACATGTACCTGGGCTTTGCATGGTGTACATGTGTGCCTGAGGCAGTAGGGAGGTGGTCAATCCTTCATATTCCATCTTTAGATACATAAGAAGATTGGGACAAGAGGGGAGAAGTAAGTCCTCCATATAGGGTCTTCGGATAGACAAAATGATTGGGTTGGAAGAATAGACCAGGAAAGAGTTCTTAGACTCTTCTTTGGAGATGCATTGTCTGGTCCTATTGGGGATTTATTATCCAAAATGTCCTGTTTGGAATTTATGTTTCAGTTGGGATTTTCTAGCAGAGGTATCATCCCAGACCTGACCTTTCCTTTCCCATTTTTTTTTTGTCGGTCATGGGACTTTAACTCTGGGCCTAGGTGCTATCCTTCAGCCCTTCAGCTCAAGGCTAGTGCTCTACCACTTGAGCCACACTGCCACTTCTAATTTTCTGGTGGTTAATTGGAGAGAAGCATCTCACACACTTTCCTGCCTGAGCTGGCTTTGAACTGTGATCCTCAGATCTCAGCCTCTTGAGTAGCTGGGATGACAGGAGTGAGCCAACAGTACCCGGCTTTGGTCCTGCACTTTAGATTATGTCAGGGATGAAGTATTCCTGAGAATCAGGAAGGGTCCGGGAATGGGAGAAGTGGGAGGTGATCAGTCATGGGAGCAATGTGGAGTTATGAGAACAAATCAGATTCCCATCATGTTTGAATAGCAAATTAATACTTTTGATAATCACCAAACATTGTGATAAATCCTATGATAAGTCACAGTGATAACAACAGATATTTCTATAGTGCTAACCAGATGCTAGGCACTATGTATACATTCGCTCCCTTACACATACACACACTCCTTACAACAACCCTGTAGCATAAGTACTATATTGTTACCATTTTACACATGAAGAAAACAGAACCACTGAAGAAAGATTAAATAACTTGTCCAGTCCGGTGAGTGGTGGAGCTAAAATTTGTACTAAGCACTCCTGGTCCAAGTCTATGCTCTTTAGACACACTGCCTTGGGCAGATGAAAAATGAGTAAAAGTTCTAATGGTTGGAAGGTGAAGATGAGTGGAAGAAGTATAGAGAACAGGAAATCAATACTTGTGAAAGTATGTCAGATGTGAGGATAGTGGTGGAGGACATGTATGTCTGAGATTAAAAATAAGAGACATGAGGTGAACCCAGGAAAGCACAGGTGGAACTGGGGGGTCCTGTGTAGGCCAGACCATGTAGGACTGTGCAGGTCACATCAGAAGCTAAAAAAGAACAGGAAATCACTGGGCGGGGGGGAGGACGGAGAGGGCACAGCAGTCTGAATGCCACTTTGGCATAAAAGGTGAAAATGCAGGGAGCCACGTGACAGCCGGATGACTGTGCTTTTGGAGGTAAGGTACAAATCACACAGGGCAGAGGGAAGGATTGAATTTGGGAGAGAGAGTCACAAAGGGAGCTCCATGGGTAATTCTTAGGGTTCTAGTTTGTGGGAAACCACTAAGAAGGCTCAGAGGCTTTTAATGAAAGTAATTTGCTAAATCCTGGAGATGTGGAGTACAAGGAATATTTGGGATCAGGGGAGGTGTCCAGAAGTATACTGAAGGAAGGATTCAGAGATAATTTCTGGAGCTATACCTGACTGTTTAAGGCACAGGATACATAAGATCCTACAAACGGGTTCTAGAAGAAGAGAAGCTGAAGGAAATGGCATTTAAAAAGACATACAAGACAACGATGAGCCTGCAAAGGAGAATCTGAGAGGCAGAAGGAAAACCAGTACAGTGATGTCAGAAACCATTGAGAGGATATGTTTAAGAAATCAATAAAGTCCAATGCTTCTGAGAACCAAGAAGACTCAGGTTGAAACATCCATTACATCAGGAGACATGGTTACAAATTGCAGAAGGACGAGAGGGAAGGAGTGAAGTGAGGAATGAGGATGTGGTATGGAAATTAAGAAAGAATGCACACAACTCAGAAAGTGGGATGCATGAGAGAATGGAGGGTCAAGAGAAGGGTCAGCAGATTTCTGAGTGTCAAGCATCAGTAGCTCACAACTATAATCCTAACTACTCAGGAGGCTGAGATCTGAGAACCACAGTTCAAAGGCAGTCTGGATACACAAATCCTTCAGACTCTTATCTCCAATTAACCAGCAAAAAGTACCTAACTGGAGGCATGGCTCTAGCAGATGGTGCCAGTCATGAGCAAAAATCCAAGTGAGAACACAAGTCCCGGAGTTCAAGTCCCAGCACCAGCATGAGAATGACCATGTTTAAAATGTTGATTTCAAGACCAGAGCTGGGAGAAAGAGATGAATACAGGTGGGGAGGGGGGAGCCAGAAGTATGAAACTTCTATGAAGTAGAGAGAGAAAAGACCAAAAGCTTGAAGAGCTGTGAGAAAATGGTCTTTTACCAGGAGGGCAGCAAGCTACAAGGTGAGTGTCTATAGATAGGTTTGTACCTTTGACAGTGAGAAAACTGTGAAGTTCCCATCTGATGGCTCCCACCTTGTTTATGACACAAAGATGCACAGGAGAATGAAAGAGGAGGTGAGAGGAAAGAGGGAAAGGGTAGTGTCAGAATTCTGAGCAGACAAGAAGGAATAAGCTGTAAGGGAGTTAAAAGTGAAACATTGAAATGGATTGCTAGGTGGAACTGAGGGATCATTTCAGAATACTGGGAGTCAAGACATGCAGAGGTTTCAAATGATTACAGTGCCTGCCTGTGGGTACAGGCAGGGAGGACAACTGTGAGGAGTCATCCAGTTGGGGTTTGGCTAAGAGAGATCCCACACGAACTCCAAAAGACAAGTGGACTTAAGGTACAAACCTGAGAGATATGGACCAGGCACCTAAGCTACAAGAAGAAAAGAGAGAAAATAAGGACTTGGGGAGAGTAACAGGGACAGAAGTAAAATGAGTTGAACAAGCTATTGATGGAAAGAGGTGGGTAAAGAACAGTACATTTGAACTTAACCCATTAATTTCATTAAAGCCCAATAGAAGTGCACACAAGTGGGTCATGGTGTATGTTAGCTCTTCAGAAGACTGAGATCCAGAGGATTGCAGCTTGAAGCCAGCCCAGGGAAAAAGTCTGTTAAACTCCATCTCCAAAATAACCATCAGAAACCAAATGGTATAGCACTAGCTGTCAGCAAGCTGAGCAAGAGCTCAAGGCTCCAGTTCAAACCCCAGTACTTAAAAAAAATTAAATTACTCATTAGCAATTGTGTAGATTTTAAGTCAAAGCCCAGCAAAACAAGAACCAGGAAATGGGTGCTAGTAAGAGGGGAAGGAGTGTGGGGAAGCAAGGGGAGAAGGGTAGATGAAGGGGGAAGGGTGGAGAATGCAGGCAAGAATCCATACCACAGAACAGACAAAAAGGGGATGTGTGAAGATGTTGACATGGTGACACAAATCCAGATGCAACGAACACACAAACTGCTTTGTTAAATTGCAAAACATTCAATAAATAACCTAGAATTAACATAAGTAAAGGAAGGAGTTGTTTGGAGGATTGGGAGAGAATGCTGAAAGGGTAACATTGATCAAGACACACTGTATTCATAAACCAACGGTTTTGTACAACTACCTAAGGATAACAAAAATATTTTTAAAAAGGAAGCAGAGAATGACTATGGTCATACTGATGCCATCTACTGTTAGCCAGAAAAAAGTGGGAATGCAAGTTGCAGAACCCAAATAAGATGACTAAGTTAAAAAAAATTACTCATTAGATAGTGTGAACTAGATTGCTCCTTATTAATACATTAAGAAGATGTATGAAAACATTACAACCCAATAAGGAAAATATGCGAAACTCCCTACTTGGCTGGAGACTCCTCTTCCAGGGCACCCAGGGTCTCTTCGTCCTCTGAGGCTACTTCCTTTGGGACCGTTAACTCCACAACACTGAAAAACAGCAAAAGACTCTGCAGTCATATGAATGCATTTACATCAATGTTTTTACAAACATACAATCACAAAAACAAATTTTAATGACCCATTTCTTCTTTTTCCATAAAAAGCAGTATTAGGGTTTGAACTTAAGAGCATTGCATCAAACAAGATTTTCCTACTTATGCTTCCTACATAGCTGAGATTACAGATGTATACCCCCATGCCTGGCTTGTTGATATTCAGTCTATTTCCCCAGATAGCCTCAAACCATGATCCTCCCAAGTCTCTAGAGATTACAAGTGAGAATCATTGAGCTCAACATTAGTGTCTTCTTTTCTTTTTTTGGGGGGTGGGGTCCGGTTTTGGGGTCTGAACTCTGGGCCTGGGCGCTGTCCCTCAGCTCTTCAGCTCAAGGCTAGCACTCTAGGACTTGAGCCACAGCGCCACTTCTGGCTTTTTTGTTTTTGCTTATGTGGTGCTGAGGAATTGAACCCAGGGTCTCATGCATTGTAAGGCAACTGCTGTACCACTGAACCACCTTCCCAGCCCCTAGTGTCTTATTCTTAAGGGTTTGCTTTTCGAGGAGTTCTGTATAGATACAGCTGTCACAGCAAAATAAATTTCTTATCCATATAAATTTTCAGAATGTGAAAAGTTATTTTATAAATAGAAATTTCCATAAATAATCTAAAACTAAGAATGCTATAGGTCAGGCACCAATGGCTCATGTCTATAATCCTAGCTACCCAGGACACTGAGATTAAGAATCACAGTTCAATGCCAGCCTGGGCAGGAAAGTATGTGAGAGTCTTATCTCCAGTTAATTATCAGAAAACCGGAAATGGAGCTGTGGCTCAAAGTGGTAGAACACTAGCTTTTGTGCATTAGCCTAGGCCCTGAGTTCAAGCCCTACAATAACCAAGAGACAGAGAAAGAGAAGGGAGAGAGTGAATGGACTATAAATGAATCAAAACTCTTATTATCGTAGAAAATTCCAGCTACTTAAAGGAACCATAAGCTGAGTACACAGTGTTCATACCTGTAACCCTAGTACTCAGGAAGCAGAGGACTGCAGTTTGAAGTCAGCCCAGGCAACAAGGTCTGTGAGACTCCAGTTAATCAGCACAAAGGAAGTGGATTGGTGGCTCAAGTGGTAGAGCACTAGTCTTAATGACCCAGGTCCTCAGTTCAAGCACCATGATTAGCATGAGAGACAGAAAGACAGACAGAGAGAAAGAGAGAGCACACCATTAATACTCTTTTGTTTCTTTTTTCCATTCCTGGGGCTTGAACTCAGGGCCTGGGCACTGCTCCTGAGCTTCTTTTACTCAAGGCTAGCACTCTATCACTGGAGACACAGCGTCACTTCTTGCCTTTTCTGTTTATGTGGTACTAAGGAATCCAACAAAGAGCTTCATGCTTGCTAGGCGAGCTCTCTACCACTAAGCCACATTCCCAGCCTCAACCCATAAATATTCTTAAACTACAAGTATTAAAAATACTCCCTAAAAAATAAGACTATGTTGGGCCTGGCACCACAGTAAAAGGTAAAAGACCAAGAAACCAACAAAATTCTGGTGCAGTGTGCACACCTGTCACATCAGCTACACAAACATGGGAGCTCTTATTTGGTGGGCTGTGGTCACGGTAGACTGGGCAAAAAGCTACTTTATTCAAACAATGTTGAAAAAGGTTTGGGGGCATGACTCAAGTTACGGAACCTCTGCTTGACTAGTGCAAGGGCCCTGAGTTCAAACCTAGTACTACCAAAGGAAGAAAAAGACCGTCCAAACAAGTTCAGAAAATGGCAATAAGGTAGAAATATATTTTACAAAAAGGATCACATATGATTATAAATATGCTGGTAATAACTAATCCAGCAAAACAAGACTTTGAATTAATTTATATTGTATTTCATTTTAATATACCAACTACAGACTGGAAATGACAGCATAATGAAAATTTAAATTTTAATTCACATGACCTCATTCTTTTCCTTTCTGTATTGACATTTATACTACTTGAACATTACATTTTATGAAGCCACAGAAAAAGAAATATTGGTAAATTGTTAACATCCATTTGCAGAATTGGATGTGTGGTTCAAGTGACACAGTGCTTGGTCGAACAAGCCAACTTCAATTCCCAACACTGCCGGGAAAAAATCACAGTCACATATGGAACCCAGCATTTTTTTCTACCTAGGTCAGAAAAAAAAGTTTTGAATGATGGCTTTTTAAGGTTTTAAATACATATAAATTAAACTGCATTAATAAAATACATCTCAACTTAAATATTTTGTGTTCTAAGCATGTAGAAACTGCAATCAATTTTTAAAAGCCCTTAAAATTAAAGGAAGTACTCTTAAGGAAGGGACCCAAAGGTGCATTGAATGCCTCTGTGCCAGTGAACATATAAAATAATATTTATCGAATGAATTCCAAGAAATGGCAACAAGTTTTCAACATTTTTCACATTGTTGATGAAGATGGTTGTTTTTGCTTTTTGGCCTTTGTTTCTTGTTTGTTTGTTTTTTTGTCTGTGTGTTCCTTTAGCTGTCTTTGGGGTGTAGGAGGGCACAAAGAAATGGAAGCACCAGGGCTGAACAAAGGCAGCAATGGTACTCAGTAGACACTATCAGGAAAATGACTTGTACAACTATACAATTTGTAGGTAGAGATGGGGGAGGGAAATGGAGAGACAAAGGAAGGGGTGAAATTGCCCCCAAAGAAATATATTCATTATCTGCTTATGAAATAGTAACCCCCCCCCGGACATCTCTTTAATAATTAAAAACAGGGACTGGGAAGGTAACTCAGTGTTAGAGTGCTTGCCTTTCATGCGTGAGACCCTGGGTTGGATTCCTTAGCACCACATAACCAGAAAAAAAGCCAGAAGTGGTGATGTGGCTCAAGTGGTAGAGTATTCACCTTGATCTGAAGAGCTGAGGGACAGCACCGAAGCCTAGAGTTCAGGCCCACGTTGGACCAAAAAAAAAAAAAAAGACACACTCTTATTACAAAGCCCAGGCTGCATCCTACAACCCTCCTGCTCAACCCCAAGTTTTAAGATTACAGGTATGGATAACTACACTTAGCTGGAACAGTTTTCTGGTAATACTGGGATTTAAAAAAAATCAGCCCATTAAGCTTTCTAGGCTTGTGCTGCATCAATTAAACCATACACCTAACCCAGGGCTCCAACTTTTGAAAGCCCTTTAGGGATTCCTTCAGTGACACCCAGGTACATACACCCCCGGGGAAGGCAAACACGGAATTTTGGGCTCTATTACACTTGCTCACTTAACTCAGGCCCTCCTAGAGACATTGCCAGAAGACTTAGTTAAGCCACTGTTTTACAGTAGAAATTCCCCATAGGAGAGAACACTGGGAATTTTTAGAGGCACTTCTGTTTGACACAGAAGAGCAGTAGCCTGTGCTTGTGCCTGTGACTGACACATGTTAGGTAGAAGCTGAACACCCCAGAGTTCACAAGCAAATTCACAGAAGCCACAGACCAATATAACAGTGGGAGCTGAGGCCCCTGTGGGCCAGCAGCCAGCATCTACTCCATCCCTCCTCCTATGCATGATCTTTGTTTCTTCAGTCCAACTACATTGAACACATCTCCGCCTCTCTCACTGTTATCCAGGGGATCCTAATTCTAACTTTCACCTTCACCAACCTTCAGCTGCCACTTCCATGCCAAGTCTAAACCTCTGGCAGAGTAAGGTAGACCTACCCCATAGGGATGACAGGTGTGTCAGGGGCCCAGGCACATCCACTCCACCTTTCAAGAGCACCGACTGTATCTCAAAGAAATTTCACTTTCTTTCTCTTTACACATGCCAAAGCATGATAAACTATGTGCTTCCACCTCCACCTCAAGGGGTCTTTAATGAGGAAGAACAAGGAAGAATGAAGGAGAAGAGAAATGGAAGAAGGCAAGACACTCATTCACATTTGGAGCCCAGCTTCCCCAGCCTTGTCCTCTGTTTCTCACTGCCACTCAGGGAGCTCCATGGAAAAAGGAACAATAATATCTGGAAAGGACACTGCCAAAGCCAGGCATCCGATGGACAGTATACAGCCAAAGCCAGGCAGCCGACAGGATACAGCCAAAGCCAGGCACCAGACCAACAGCCCTGTGGTCATGAGAGCCCCTCTCTGATACAGCACTACGTCTCTGGTGCCAACTTGCAGATTGCATACAATGAACAATGAAGAACAACACAGTTTAATTCAGGTTCCAGAATCCCCTGCCTCTACCAGCTAGGCCACAAATCCTCAGATATTTGCATCAACTAAAGACTTTTTAAGATAAAGTTTGCCAATTTCTTAAGTGACCAGTAATCACACAACTGTCAACTATCACTCATAGAAATGGTTTAACACCAAAAAGAATATAGAGGACTTCTCCTCAGAAGACAGGGCTTGTCAAGAAGGGTAGTTTACAATACAGAGCTCTAAGGAACACTTACTCCATCACTAATCAGGCCAGTTCACAGAAACCTCTTCTGTTCCCTTGCTCATCTGCTTTAGGACGTCACTGCAGAATGGCTCCAGACATGGAGGGGAAGGTGATAGGAAGAGGAGCTGAAGGCAAAGCCAAGGAGAGGTATGGTACAGTAGTCAGTGCAGTGGTACCCAGGACAGTGGAGGACCCCTCCCCTCCTACAGGCCCAGCGACCTAGTCTCAACTGGGACTGAGCCCACACACCCCAACCCCAGCCCTAGAATCTGGACTCCTCCAGAAGGCCTGCCCACTTTGTAAGCATTCCCAAGAACTTGAAGTTAAACAGAACTCAAGTCAGGGCAAATGTATAGTTGGAATCACTGCACAGTACACAAATGGCCCCCATATGTTGATGCAGTGAAATGCCCAGTACTGCTTCTCCGCCCTGATTTCTCACAGTGCTGATGGAAACCTATGCTTACAAAATATCCTCCTCATGAAAGAGGAAGACACACTGATGCTCTTCCTCTCAGTCTCTCCAAGAACGTCATCAGCATCCACTAGTCCATGTGTGGGAGCACAATGTTGAGCATTCAACCAGGAGGAGAGCAGTCACTAGGAGAGGATATGCACCAGGAGGAGAGCACTCACTCACCAGGAAATGAGCACTCATGAGGAAAAGAGCACTCACCAGGGTGAGGAAACCTTTGTTACAAAGATATACAGCATTCCCTGGCCTCCTACAATCACCCCAAATATGTCAGTATACCAGGATGAAATCTGGAGGACAGATAGCTGTCTCAATGACATAGGATGGGAACAAGCCCTACTTAGGCCAAAGTGTCTCCCTAGACATCACCCTTAACAGTCTATCCCTCCGGGCTGCTTACCTGAGCTATTCAGGACTTGACCAGGTCTCTCTGTGCCCAGGTATCTACCCAGACACCTCACAGGGCACACACAGTTCACATGCCTGTTCTGCTGCTACTGCATCTGTAGAGAACCTGGAACAGAAGTGGAAAAGTCCTTCCATTATCTAAAAAATGAAGTTCAAATTCCTCATGCTGGAAAAGATGGTAGTGTTTCTCCCCAAGTCTTCCGTGGCCAACATCCTTCTGGAAGGCAAAGAAAAATCAGAGCCAACCTCCCACACCCCATCAAATGTCGCAGACAGTAGATTTTTGAATAACCTCTTCCCCTAAATGCCCTCTGAGCCCACAGGCACAATCTCCACAGTTATTTGAGCCAGAATTGTCAGTTTCCAAAGGGAAATGAGGCATACAAGCATATCACCAAGTCCATGTGAGAGCCGGCCTGCATGCAAGCACAAAACGGGCCATAAGAAGAGATGGTCAGGGCTAGGAAGGTGGCTTAGTGGCAGAGCGCTTGCCTTGCATGCATGAGGCCCTGGGTCCGATTTCTCAGCACCACATAAGCAAAAAAAAAAAAAAGAAGAAGAGGTGGTCAGCAACCTGGAACAAACCCCACAGGATCACCCACAACAAGTATGGCCTCTGGAAGTCAGAAACAAGGCATGTAAGGGCAGGATAAGGGCCGTGGTTAAACATGAACAACAGCCAGTCCACCACTCCTTCTGACTTACAGCTACACATCCACGATCAACAAGCCTCACAAGAACTAAACCTCAGATGAAGATTAAGGACATTCCAGCACACAGGGAAGTCTTCAAGATTCAAGGATATGTACACTGAAATGTTTCTAATCCAAGAAAGAGAATTAGAACAACGATCAAAGCAAAGGAATTCATACTGCTGACGCACTGAATGGTATTACCACTTAAATGGTATTACATCCTAAAAATGGCCACAACAAATAATAATTGACACAAGGATCAATCTTCCCAAGAAAAGTGATTTTTGTTATTGCTGTTTAGTCAAAGGCAATCTTGTATGCCTAATTTATGGCTCTGTGTTAACAGAAATGGAAAAAGCCAATCTGGGGCATAATTCAAGCTAAAAGCAGGCTAAACAGAGGTAGAAGTAGAGAACAAAGAACAGAGGTAAGGTCAGATGTATAAGGTCTTGCAGCCATTGTAGGATCTGGTCATTCCTTCCTGCTATCTTTGATAAATCAATGAAAACATTCAGAAGGCAAAAGAAGGTAGGCTAACCAGCAAGCTTAGAGTAAAATACAAAGAATCTTGCCCTAAAATCTTCTTTCACCAGGATATTTCAAAAGATTTTAAAAATTGGACTACTTTGAGTAAGATAGCTCATTCCTGTAATCTCACGTCTTTGGGAGACATAGGTAGAAGGAAGGGGGAAGTGAGAACCTATCAGAAAAATAAAGCAGAAAGAGCCAAGGTGGGAGTTGTGGCTCAGAGGTTGAAGTACCTGTATACCAAGGGCAATGCTCTGGGTTCAAACCCCAGTACTCCAAAAAATTAGAATAAATAAGCCAGGCACCCCATAATCCAAGCACTCAGGAAGAAGAGGCAGGAGGACAGCTAGTCCAAAGTCCAGCCTAAGGCACACAGCAAGAACTGTTCTCAAGATAGTTAAGAGAATAATGTGTTTATCTCTGAATTCCCCATTTAACAAGGGCTTTAGCATCAGTTCCCCATACACAGCACAAAAAAAAAATGAGAGGAGAAGAGAGGATGGCCACATGAATGAATACATGTATGTGGTCAGAGGCAACGGAACTCTGTCACCCTGCCCCCCACTTCTAAGCCTAAATCCATTCAATTGTCAAGACAGGATGGGAACCACATTTTCAGTCCTCCTCTTCTACACAATGTTGACACCTTCCTAGGGTAACCTACCAGAACATAACAATATATGTTCAACTCCTGGGAACCTGATCCCTCCAGTCTAGCAACGAGGTGCCAGGGCAGGCTGCACATGCACATCAACTCACATATCTTGTGGCTGCTCCTGTCCACTGCCAACTACCCAAGGCATTTCCTCAGCAGCACACTGGGAGTTAGGCACACTGCCGCCCTAATGTGGCACAGAAATGAGCCCAGTGTAGCAATGACCTCAGGAGGAAAGTGAGTTCAAGGATGGCCTGGGATTGATTGAGACACTGTCTCATTTCTCAAAAAAAAAATGTCTTTCAGAGAAGATATGGCCAGGAAGCCTGCCACAGCCTGGCCACACCAATACCGTCATGAGTCTACCTACTTGAGAGAAGCTCCCAGTGGGCCACCCTGAACCCCAAGGGAACTCCTTCAAGGTGGAGTGCACAGCTCAGAACATGCTGAGCCTCTAATGGGGGTAATGCAAATGGCAGCGTGTCTGGGCAGACCAGGTCTAGGGGCTGAGGTCCGGACATGGTCTGGGTGAGGGGCCAAGAGCCAGCTGGCTGAGGCTGGGAAAACCCCAAAGCGAGGGGCCAAAGTCTGCCAGCCCTGGTTTTAGGGAGGTCAGGGGCCAAGGGCCAGAAAGATACTCAAGGCAACCTAGGCAGAGGGGCTGGGATCCAGATAGGGTCTTGGGCCACCCAGGGTGAGTGGCCCAGGGCTGGCTGGCAGGATCTGCAGGCATCTCGAGATGAGTGAACAACAGGGGCCAACAGGGGTCCCCAGGCAGCTGGGCTGAGGGGCTGAGGGCCAGGCTGGGGTCTCAGGCAGCTGGGACAAGGGGACAGGGTTCCCGGGAAATCTATGAGGAGGGGTGCAAGGCCAGTTGGATTCAGGAACAGCCATGCCAGGTCCCAAAGTCAGCCTCTTACTTTCCTTCCCAGGACCAGTACTCTACTGCAAGCACATGCCATGTTCTCCATGTATAGTCCACTGTGCATCAATACTCCACTGCATGTTCATGTCATGTTCTCCATGTACAGTCCACTCTGTGTAAATACTCCACTGTGTGCACAAGCCATGTTCTCCGGGTACAGTCCACTGTGTGTAAATATTCCACTGTGTGTACTTGCAGTGTTATTGGTGTACAGCACACTGGTGTAAATTCTCCACTACGGGCACAAATTGTGTTCCCTGTGTCCAGTCCATTGTGTGTAAATACTCCACTGTGTGCTCATGCCATGTTTTCTGTGTACAGCCCATGATGTGTCAGTACTCCACTGTGTACACATTTCATATTCTCCGTGTACAGCCCATGGCATGTAAATACTCCATTGCAGTTACATGTGGTATTCTCTGTGTACAGTCATCCGCCAAGGAGTCCTTAGGATGCTTCCAGCTACATTGATTATGCTGAACAATGTTGTACGAACATAGGTGTGTCTGTCCCAGCCTTCTACTGTTGGTATTCACTTGGGAGATAGAGGTGCATAACATCTCCCTGAACCGCCATTTGGGGAACAAGCCTCTGCTCTGTAAACCTCCGGGACACTCTACACACATCACCTCTTGGAATCTAGCACAATCAGAGAAGTTTCTCTTTAAGTATTTAGCCCACTTATTTACTGGGCAGTTGTTTCTTTGAAGATTTGTTGTTTGGGGATTTAATTTTTTGAGTTCCATGTAAATTTTAGATATGAGATCCTTGTCTCTTGTAAGGATAGTGAAGATCTTCTCCCAATCCGTGGGTTTTCTATTAATCTTGATAGCTATGTCTTTTGCCATTCAGAAGCTCTGCAATTTCATGTAATCCCATTTGTCGAACCTTTCTTTGATTTGTTGGGTTTCTGGGTCTCTATTAAGAAAATTTCGGCCTGTGTCAAGGAGTTCTAGGGTTTCTCCTATTCATTTCTGTAATGTTTTCGGGTTGTCTGCTTTGACTCCTAGGTCTTTGATCCATTTGGAGTTGATTCTGTTGCAGGGAGATATATAAGGATCTAGCTTTAGTTTTCTACAAGTAGTTAACCAATTTTGCCAGCACCATTTACTGAAGAGACTGTCTTTCTTCCATTCGATTTTTTTAGCTCCCTTATCGAAGATTAGATGGCTGTAGGTCTGACGGTTCATTTCTGGGTTTTCAATTCTATTCCATTGGTCCTGAGGTCTGTTCTTGTGCCAGTACCAAGCTGTTTTGATTACTATGGCTTTGTAGTAGAGTTTGAAAATTGGTATTGACATTCCTCCAGCACTGTTCTTTCTTTTGAGGACCGTTTTAGCTATTTGGGGTCTTTTATTGTTCCATATGAATTTTTGGAATTGCCTTTTCTATTTCCTGGAAAAATGAGGATAGCATATTGGCAGGTATCACATCGAACTTGTAGACAGCTTTGGCAAGTATTGCCATTTTTACGATAATGATCTTTCCAATCCAGGAGCATGGGAGTTTTTGCCACTTTCTAAGTTCTGTTTTGATTTCCTTTTTCAAGTTTTTAAAGTTTTCATCATATGGGTCCTTCACTTCTTTGGTTAATTCCTAGGTATTTTATTTTTTGTGGGACTATTACGAATGGAGCTGCTTTCCTAATTTCAGCCTCAGCTTTCTCATTGTTGGCATACAGAAAAGCCATTGATTTTTGAGGGTTAATTTTATACCCTGCTACTTTGACAAAGTTTTGAATCAGTTTGAGTAATTAGGGAGTGGAGTCTGTGGGATACTTTAAACACAAGATCATGTGGATGGCCAAGACACATGAAGAAATGCTCAATCTCCATAGCCATAAAAGAAATGCAAATCAAAACAACATTGAGATAGCACCTCACCCCAGTTAGAATGGCTATAGTCAAGAACTCTAATAACAACAGATGCTGGAAGGGATGTGGACAGAAAGGAACCTTACTGCATTATTGGAGGGAGGGAGTGTAAACTTGTTCAACCACTTTGGAAAGCATTATGGAGGTTCCTCAAAAGACTCCACACAGAACTCCCCTATGACCCAGCAATCCCACGTTTGGGCATTTACCCAAATTATCTCCAACAAGGCCACACTAAAGCTACGAGCACGACTATGTTTAGTCTAAGATATGGAACCAAAGCATATGCCCCTCAGTAGATGAATGGATTAACAAAATGTGGTAGATATACACAATGGAATTCTAAGCCTCCATCAGAAAGAATGACATTGCCCCATTTGTTAGGAAATGGAAAGACTTGGAAAAAATTGTATTAAGTTAAGTAAGCCAGGCCCAAAGAAACTTAGGTTCCATGGTTTCCCTTATTTGCAAAAACTAGTATATGTCTGAGTCAAGCAGAAAAGGTCATATAAGTTGGTGTTAGGGAAATGAGCCCTAAGATATGTATTTAAATGTTTTTTTTTTCTTTTGGTGATTGTTTCTAAAACATTTATAAGATTACCTCTTTGTTGTTTTTTTGTCCCTCCTCCACGGTATAACCCCTGCTTTCACTGTATTTGAGGTTGTTATAATTTGTGGAGAGGAATGGAAAAAAACCAATCGTTTAAATACAGATACAGGTGGATCCATTGCAACAATGAGATGTACAAGTCGCTATGTGGAAAAACGAACTTTACAGTTTTGGTGGTGGTGGAAGAGGATTGGGTGGGAAGGCAGTGGGAGGATGGGAAGGAATGAGAAGGGGAAACAAAGGAGGAGGCTACAATTCTTGATAAGAAATGTACTCATTATCTTGCCCATGTAATTGTAACCTCTGTACAGTATTTTCACAATAAAAAAATAAAAAAAAAACAATGTAGCACAATCAGTCCTCTTCATTTTTGTCACTTTAATAAATTTGAAATCTATTTTGATACACTTTTCCCTAATCACTGGCATTGGGCATCTTTTCCTTGTACCTCTCATGATATCCACAGGGCTTTTTGTGACCCTGAATGTATTTTGCCTAATTTTTACCTTGTTTGTAATTGTTACTTTCAAATAGTTTTACAGAAGAGTTTTGATTTAACGTGTCCATTTATGTGCACAGCGTATCTTTTACAATCATTCTCCCTCCATCAGTTTCACTTCCTCCACCTATCCCAAACCCACCTATCTCATTCATTTTCCATGTTCCATTTTCACATACATATATTGAGACTGTTATGTACATTCTCCCACCATTCATCTCTCTATTCATTTACCCTATCATTAGCATCCACCTGCTATAGTCAGCACACATTTCAGTTTCCTGATACTCATTTTTGTTAAACTATTAGCTTTTTGATGGAGCTATGCCATGGAATCTCACTCCAGCCTATACCATACTTAGTCAGTTTGGTATGGCATACACACACACACACACACACACACACACACACACACACACACACACACACACACACGTATATATGTTTATGCTCTAGATATATGTCATGCCAGGTTAAACCATACTTTAGTCAGTTTGGTAAGACCTGTATGTTTGTTTTACATATAAGATCCACATGTGCTCCATGCACTAGTGGCTCATGCCCATAATTCTAGTCACTTGGTTTGCTGAGGTCTGACTGTAGTTCAAAGTCAGTCAGACAAGAAAATCTATGATATTGTTATCTCCAATTAAACATCCAAAAGCTAGGAATGGAGCTGTAGCTCAATTTATAGAGGGCTATCCTTGAGTGAACAAACTAAGGGACAGCACCCTGAGTTCAAGGCCCTGTACTGGCAACAAAAAAACCTTAAAAAAATATTTGCATATGAGAGAAGACATGAGCTCTTTTTCTTTCTGAGCCTGTTGCTTCACTTCAGATACATCCATTGCCCAGCAACAACAACAACAAAATTCCTCTGTTTGTGATTGTGTGTGTGTGTGTGTGTGTGTGTGTGTGTGTGTGTGTGTGTGTGTGTATACAATGGTCCTATACCTGGAACTCAAAAAATTAAATCCCACAACAACAATTCCTCAAAGAAACAATTGCTCGATATATTGGGCTAAAGACTTAAAGAGAAACTTCTCTGAAGAGGAAATAACAATTGCCAATAGACACATGAAGAAATGCTCAACCTCTCTAGACATAAAAGAAATGCAAATGAAAACAACATTGAGATTCTACCTCATTCCAGTTAGCTTTTTTTTTCCATGGCTGAGGACGGAACCCAGGGCCTTGTGCGTGCTGGGTGGGCACCCTTCCGCAGGGCTAAAGCCAGCCCCCTCAATCCAGTTAGAATAGCTATAATCAAGAACTCTATCTAATGAAGGCATATAATTACATTGTGTGTATATACCACATTTTCTTGATCCATTCATCTACTAAGGGGCATCAGGGTTGGTTCCATATCTTACCTATGGTAAATAATGCTGCAATAAACGTAGTTGTGCTGGTAGCTTTAGTATGGTCTTGTTTGTAGTCATTTGGGTAAATGCCCAAAAATGGGATTGCTGGGTCATAGGGGAGCTCTATGTGGAGTCTTTTGAGGAACCTCCATACTGCTTTCCCAAGTGGTTGAACAAGTTCACAATCCCACCAACAATTGCCCCAGTTATTAAGAAATGGAAAGACTTGGAAAAAATTATATTAAGTAAAGTAAGTCTGGCTTAAAGAAACATAGGCCCCATGGTTTTCCTTATTTGCAATAACTAGTATATGACGGAGACAAGCAGAAATGGTCAGACAAGTTGATATTAGGGGAAATGAATCCTAAGATACATACTCAAATGGTTTTCTTGATTGCTATTGTTTTTAACATATTCATAAGATGATTTCTTTGTTGCTTTTGTATGTCTCTCCCCGATGGTATAACCCCTGTTTTCACTGTATTTGATGTTGGTATAATTTGGGTAGGGGAAGGGAAAAACAAATCATTTAAATAGGGATACCGGTGGGCCCATTGCAACAATGAGATGTTCAAGATATTGTGTTGAAAAACGAACTTTACAACTTTGAGGGGGGAAGCATGTGAGGGCAGGGATTGTAAGGGAAACAAAGGAGGAAGCAATAATGCTTGATGAGAAATGTACTCACCTTGATCATGTAATTGTAACCACTCTGTACTATATTTTCACAATATAAAAACTTATTAATAAAAAGAACTCTAATAACAAGAGATGCTGGAGGGGATGTGGCCAGAAGGGAACCCTACTGCATTCTTGGTGGGAGTGTCAACTTGTTCAACCAGTTTAGAAAGTAATATGGAGGTTCCTCAAAAGACTCCACATAGAGCTCCCCTATGAACCAGCAATCCCACTTTTGGGCATTTACCCAAACGATCACAAAAAAGGCCATACTAAGTCTACAAGCACAACGATGTTTATCACAGCACTTTTTACCATAACTAACATATGGAAGCAACCCAGGTGCCCCTCAGTAGATGAATGGATCATGAAAATGTAGTATGGAATGGAATTCTATGCCTTCATCAGAAAGAATGGCATCACCCAATTTGTTAGGAAATGGAAAGGCTTGGAAAAAATATATTAAGTGAAGTAAGCCAGGCCTAAAGAAAAATAGTTCCCATGGTTTCCCTTATTTGCTATAACTAGGATATATCTAGGACAAGTAGAAAACATCAAAAGCTATGTACATATGACCATATAAGATGAAGTTAAGTGAACCCAAAGATACTGGTTTTTCCTTTCTTGCTATTGTTTCTAACGTATTTATAAGGTAACGTGATTTTTTTTGTTGCTTTGTATATTCCTCTCCCATGGTATAACCCCAATTTTCACTGTATTTGATGTCAGTATGAATTGGGGAAGAGAAGGGAAAAAACAAAATGTTTAAATAGGGATACAGTTTGACCCATTGTAACAATGAGATGTACAAAACACTATGTGGAAAAACAAACTTTACAATTTAGGCAGGGTCTGGGGAAAGTGTAGTTGTGGAGATGGGAGGGAAGTGATGGTAGGTCCATAGATTCTTAATTTTTCCAAAACCTTCATCATAAAGGGGTGTTGGGTGTTGTCAAATGCTTTTTCTGCATCTATTGAGATAACCATGTTCTTGTCCTTGCTCCTGTTGATGTGATGAATAATATTAATTGATTTGCATATATTGACCCAGCTTTGCATCCCTGAAATGAATCCTGTTTGATCATAGTGGATGATTTTTTGGATGATTTGTTGAAGTCGATTGGCCAAAATTTTGTTGAGAAGTTTTGCATCAATGTTCATCAAAGAAATGGGCCTATACTTCTCTTTCTTTGAAGAGTCCCTGCCTGGTTTTGGGTGAGGGTTATGATGGATTCATAGAATGTATTCGGTAGTGAACTTTCTCTTTCAATTTCATTGAAGAGTTGGAAGAGTATTGGTGTGAGCTGTGCTTTGAGGTCCTTGAAGAATTCCGCTGTAAAACCATCTGGTCCTGGACTTTTCTTACATGGGAGGACTCTTAATGCTGTTTCTATTTCAATGGTTGATATGGGCCTGCAAAGATGGTTTAACTCATCTTGATTTAGTTTTGGCATATCAATATTTGTTAGGAAAAGGTCCATTTCAGCCAAGTTCTCAAACTTATTAGCATTAAGTTTTGAGAAGTATTCCCCTATAGTGTTCTGAATCTTGGTTGTTTCTGTGGTGATGTATCCATTTTCATCACTGAGTTTATTTATTTGGGTGTGTTCTCTTCTTTTTCTGATAAGATTTGCTGAGGGTCTGTCAATTTTGTTAATTTTTTCGAAGAACCAACTCTTTGTTTTGATGATTCTTTCTATAGTTTTTTGGATTCTAATTCATTTAATTCTGATTTAATTTTAATTATTTCTTTTCATCTACTGGATTTGGGTTTATCTTGCTGCTCTTTTTCAAGGAGGTTCAGATGTCTCATTAAATTGTTGGTTTTAGATCTCTCCAATTTGTTGATGTTGGAACTCAGAGCTACAAATTTGCCTCTGAGTACTGCCTTTCCTGTGTCTCAGAGGATCTGGTAATTTGTGTGCTCATTTTTGTTGAATATCATGAAAATTTGACTTTGCTTTCTAATCTATTCCATGAACCACTTGTGATTCAGCAGAGGGTTGTTCAACCTCCATGTGTTACCAGACTTTCTTTGTTGGCTTTTGGGGTTCAGGTCTAATTTAATTCCCTTGTGGTCAGAGAGAATGCAAGGTATAACTTCAATGTTTCTGAATTTGGACTGGGAAGGGATGTGAAGGGTAAACAAAGGAGGAGGCTGCAATGCTTGATAAGAAATGTATGCATTACCCTGCCCATGTTATTGTAACCCCTCTGTACAGTGTGTTCACAAAATAAAATAAAATAAAATAAAAAAACTTCAATGTTTCTGAATTTGGACAAGTTTTCTTTGTGGCCTAAAATATGGTCTATTATAGAATATGTTCCATGTGCTGCTGAGAAAAGCATGTGTTCTGATACTACTGGGTGAAATATTCGGTAGACGTCTGTTGAATCTAGTTGATCTATGCAGTTGTTTCAATCTGCGGTTTCTCTCTTGAGTTTTTGCCGAGTTGATCTGTACAGTGGGGAGAGTGGTGTGTAAAATCCCCAACAATTAATGTCTTTGGATCTATATGGGATTTGAGGGAAAGTAGCGTTTCTTGGATAAATTTGGGTGCTCGGTTGTTTGGTGAATAGATATTTAGAATTTTAATATCCTCCTTAAGGAGAGATCCTTAATTTGTATGTAGCGACCTTCTTTATCTCTTCTCACGAATTTTAATTTAAAGTCTATTTTATCTGATATTAGGATTGCAACTCCTGCCTGTTTATGGGGGCTGTTTGCTTGGTAGATTTTGTTCCAGCCTTTAACATTGAAAATGTGTTTGTTTTTACGGGCAAGATGTGACTCCTGAAGGCAGCAGATAGAAGGATCTTTCTTTTTAATCCAACTAGACAGTCTATGTCGCTTAATTGGAGAATTAAGTCCGTTAATGTTGAGAGATAGACTAAGAGATATTTGGGAGTTCCTGCCATGTTATCCACCTTCTTGGGGGCTCCAAAACTGGATTCTTCCTATGGTTCTTGGGTTCTCAGTTTGGATGCAGTTTCTTGACCTTGTAGTCTTGTTGGTTTTCTATGTGTAGGACATCTTTAAGAATCTTTTGTAGGGCTGGTTTGGTGGAGATGTATTGTTTCAATTTTTCTTTGCTATGGAAGGTTTTTATTTGGCCTTCAGTTATGAAGGAGAGTTTAGCTGGGTACAGTATTCTAGGTTGATAGTTGTTTGTTTTTAGGGAATGGCATACATCATTCCAGGTTCTTCTGGTTTTGATTGTTTCTGCTGAGAAATCTGAGGTGATTCTAATTGGTTTCTCTTTATAGGTGATTAATCTTTCCTCCTTGACAGCTTTAAGGATCTTTTCCTTGGTCTGAATTGATCCTGTGTGGATTATAATGTGACTGTGGGATGTCCTATTCTGGTCTGGTCTATTTGGAGTTCTAAAAGCTTCTTGTATCTGAATAGGCCTATCTTTCTTCATGTTTGGGAAGTTCTCTGCTAGGATCTGTTAAACAAATTTTCTAGAACATTAACTTCTGTTTCTAGGTGCTCCTCTATGCCCATTATCCTTAGATTAGGCCTTCTGATGGTGTCTTCCAAGTGTTGGATAGATCTATCATATTTTTTGGACTTGTCTTGGATGGTTGTATGTTCTTTCTCTGTAATATCTAGGCTGTCTTCAATCCTCGAGATTCGATCTTCTGCATGGTGTAACGTGCTGTCAAAACTTTCTGCTTTGTTTTTTATTTGTTTTCCTTCTAATTGGTCAGCTTTGATGGCTTCAAATTCTTTGTTGAAGCTTTGTTTTAGATTTTGTATGAACTTCTGTACTTCCTTAATTTGGTGTTCAGTGTTTTTGGGGAGGGGTAGGAAAAATCCTGTATCTCCCTTGTGTCCATAACCAGCCTCTTGTTGGAGACTCTGGTCTACTTGTGGTGTTTGATTTTCCTGTGGCTTGGTTCATTTCTTTTATCAGTTTGTTTGAACAGGCAGAAAAATGCTCTGCTTTACCCAGGATTTTGTGATCCTCCTCCCAGGTTAGTTCAATGGGAGGGAGATCTGCTTTGAGTATCAAAAAAGAGGGAGATGGCTTTTCCCTCAAATTTGGAGATGCTGTGATGTGGCTAGGTTCTGGGTAGAGTTGAGGCCTTTCAGCAAACTGTAGCTTTTCCCGGGGGCTACCAGAGCCCAGCCTGGAGCCACCCTCAGGGTTTATGTTTACTGAATTACAATTGATTGTCAAGGCTGCTAAAGGGTGGGGCAGCCTCTGGCTCTGATTACCCAGTGAAGAAATCCACTCTTGGGGCTGGCGCCTGAGCTGGGTGACTTTTCCCTGAGTGGAGCTGAGTCTGGGCGGTCAGGTTAGGTTCTTGTGACCTGCTAAATGACTCTAACTTTCTTCCAAGGCCTGAGGTGGAGCTAGCAGGTCCGACGAGCTTTGTCAGTATCCAAGATGGAGATCTCCGGTACTGGGGTGGGGGGAAGGGAAGGGTGGCCTTCCCTCCTTTTCTCCCTGAGAAGGAGTGAGGACGTTAGGCTTCTACTCACGCCGAGTCTTGGTTCCTGGATCATCTCTGGTCTGCGAACTGCTGGATGAAGATGTCTGCTCCTTGTCGGTTCTTGCTGGTGTTGAGTAGAATCTACTCGCCCACCATGCCTGGCTCCTTCTTCCCGGACTCTCTGTATTGCAGGTATGGTGGTTGGGGCCACCGATGCTTCCACAGCGGCAGCTGCTGGCAAGTGCTCAGATCTGTCTCCTTGCCTTGATTTTCCCTCTCTGGCCTAACTCTCTGTCCTGTGATGGCACACTTGGTGTGATTCTCTGGCTTAGGACTGTTCACTGGAACTCTAAAACTGCTTTCTATGCTAGAGCTTGTTTAGCCTCCAGCTTCTCCTCAGCCATCATCCTCAGAATATGCCAGTGGTTTTTCTTAGACAACATGACATAACAGAAGCCAGGAAGTGGGAACTTAGGTACTGAGTTGTGGCCCAAGTGGTAGACGGCCACTTGAGCAACAAGCTGAGTTGTTTGTTGACTTTACTGTTTTTCCCTGGTTATTACAATAAAGGGGGCATGCATTGGCAGATCCTAAGACAGGCAGAGCTGGTACTCAATCTTCACAGGGCAGCTATTTATCTTACCTACAACATTCCTTGCAAACCCAGGATCTTTTGTTACCCCCTACTGACCTCGTGCTCACTCGCTCCACATTTTTAATGTTGCTAGTGAGAGAGTGAAATAAAGGAAAACTAGAGGACCAACATGTTCATGTCTCAAGAACCCTGGTATAGAGCTCAGAACCAGATTGCACAGTTCAGCCAGGCATCAACATGCCACCTCACTAGGGGGCAGCAGATGAACTGCACAGGGAATCTTAGCAAATGAAATAATAAACTGGGTCCCAGTAGTAAAAGGGGCACTCTCTGCTCACAGTAGCACTGTCAGTGTAAGGCAGAGAGATAGGGATTTTATGGAAAGGGGCAGTAAGTGTTGCTGCTAGGCAGAGCGAAGGCCCAGCTTGCTTTGTCTTTTCTTCTTCCAGTTGGGGCTGACTACCCCCCAAATGCACCCCCTGGCCCTCTTCCCACCCTGTGCCCTTGGGCTCATAAATTCCTTCCCAAGAGTATTTTCAGGATATAGAGTTCAGGATGCACCTGCTGTGTGTGTGTGTGATTATGTCTCCCTAAGACATACTAACATTTTGGTGGTTACAAAGGAATAATTGATGTCCTCATTGATGTTATTATAATCCAGTAGTTCCAACCAGGAGTACTTCCTTTGTTCCCTCAGGATGCATTAGGCAAGATGTAATCACTTTTGATTGTCACGGACTTGTGGGAGGAGGGGAGCTGCTGGATTATCTTGAAGTCTGAGACAATGCTCATCATTTCCATTAGATGCAGTCAGACATTGGACTTTGAATAAAGAGTATTCTGAAAGTACAAACAACATAAAAAGAGAAATGTACTCATTCCGTTTCCCATGTAACTGCAACCCTTGCCTACAGTATTAAAAAAAAAGTTCATCATGCACTGTAGCAGGTGAAGCACTGGTTTGGAAGGACAGAAACATTGCAGGCTCCAAGCCCATAACCCAGGGTGATGCAGTCTATAGTCTGGAAGGGAGGCCAGAAATACTCTGTGTATGGCCTTCCTTCTCCTGGGGCCACAATGTAACAGGAAGAGGCAAAAGTGTGTACCTCAAACTTGGGTATGCAGTTACAATCACATAATCCCAAAAACCCACCCGGGGATTGTTTCCCAGATATGAGGAAAAAGGCCCACCTGCCGCAAAATTGGGATATCTAGGATGACAGTACATTGGCCTAGAGGGAGGAACCATCAACATGGAAGACCACAAAGTGAAGAATAGGTAATTGAGCTCCCCCTCCGGGCAGTCTTACAAGCCCTGGTCTTCCTTCTCCTGGGTCTAATGCTGCACCTGCCTGGCAACTCTGGCATCACCTGCATGCATTCCACTTAACACATGTACACATGCATACAATCTCTCACCAGCAATTTGTTCCCTCAATAGTAGAGTGGAAGGGCAGCCACTATGTCAAGTCATGGGCATGAGAAATGTTGGTTGGAGAGGACAGTAGCATCCACAGTTCCAGTCCTATAAGCTTGGGCTACAGAGATCATAGTTGGTGGTGAAGTCAAGTGGGGGAGGAGAGAAACTCCAAGATCTGACCTCCCTTCTCTTGGTCCCCTAGAGCATCTCCAGGTAAATCTGGCATCATGTCTGTGTGTTCGTGTGAATGTGTACACAGGGGCACAACCCTTCACCCAAGATTAGTTACTAAGTAGGGGTGATGTGGCCCACTTACCTTGAAACAGGGGCATGTGGGATGGCACTGTCACCTGGGAAGACACAGACCAGAAAGATGGAAATGTACCAGGTGAGGATGAAGAGGTCCATGGCAGAACCTCTTTGTTCTAGTTAAAGCTGTAGTGGTTGGTGATTGTGGCAGCACCCCCAGCTCTTATCCAATAATCCCCAGCTAAACAGACCACAGGTAAGAAAGGAGGTGGGGCAGATGTTATAGAAGCCTGGGAAGAGCAGCTGGGACCAAATTATCTTTAAAAAAGGCTGTTCTGAAATACCTCCCACAAGGGGAAGAGAAATGAAAAAGCAAGGAATGAAGGAGAGGGGCTCATGTACCTCATGGAGTTATCTGAGAATAGCTCACACAGCTGGGCCCACATTGAGCAGTAAGGTCATGTGGTGAAGCTGAAGATCCATCAGGTTCCCCCAGTGGCTGTTGCAGGCATAACACCGCTTGAGAGAGGGAGGCAAGGGCTACACCTTAGGCCCCATAAATGCCAGTGGACATGGGGAAAACAAAGAACCCAGAAGCTCTACAAGCCATAGCTGGGAGGAGATGAGGGGCAAACTCTGAGCCATGGTCTTCCTTCTCTGTGGCCACCACAACTGGATTCAGACCATTCTGGCACCACTTCTGTGTGTTGTGGGTGGACACATGCACATCCTCTCACCTGAACATGTTTTCCCAAAGAAGAGGCTGAGCCAGGAGGTGGACATGGAAAAAAGGTGTTGGGTAGGGCAATAGGTTCAGAGGTGAGTTGGGATAAGGGCGAGCAGGGAAAGGGCACCAGCTGGGAGGAGTTAGGCCCCACTTACCTTGATTCAGGGCTGTCCAGGGATGGTTCCTGCAGATGGGTCCAAACTGACCAGGAAAGTGGAGGTCCTCCATGGTAACGATGAAGAGGCACCAATATTAGCTCCAGTACCAGCAGATGCAGTTGGAACTGAGCAACCAAGCATGCTACAAGGCCATAGGTGAAATTGTGGACAGGGAAGATTCTGATTCTCTGATTTCCTTCTCCAATGACTGTGGCCTTGGTTCAGTCCAATTGCATCATTTACCTATGTGCATGCCCACGCACATCCCATCAGACAGGAGGGGCTTGGATGGAGAATGGGTGGGAGTGGGTGGCAGGGGAAGGAAGGGATGGGGACGGAATGGGGAAAGCAAAGGGTAGGGGAGGAACTGGGGTGAGGAAGCATAGTTTGGGGTGGGCAGGAGAAACAATTGGTTGTGGGAAGACGAGGAGGAGCAGATGGGTAAGTGCGTAGTGAAGAAGGGCACACTGGTGGAGAACCTAGCAATAGAAAGGGGGAGAAGAAGACGAGTTCAGCCCACTTAATATTTAAGAGCCCTGTCCCAGGGATGGCTCCTGCTGGGGGGGCAGAGGAAAGAATGGAGAATAGGGCAATGGAGAGTGGCAAGAGGACTGCGGGTCACTTACATTAAATCTGGGTCTTTGGTGATGGCTCCAACAGTTAACTCCACAGTGGCATTGAAAGTGGAATTCCGCTGGCTGGTGAAGCCTAAGAGGTACTGGGGGACCATGTCCCTGCAATAGATGCAGCACCAGTTGGGAGAGGTGGCAGCTTCCTCAGCCCCAATGCCTCCAGCAGTTTCTTCATAGCAATAGATGACTACTGAGGCCATGACTAGGAGGGGATAGGGATGAACTCTAAGCCCCTATTTTCCTTCTATGGGGGAGGTTCATCACCTCACCCACGAATCTTCCTACACTAAGAAGGATGGGGCCGGGTTGAAGGTGAGGTTCTGACCAACGGGGGTGTGGAGGAGTCGATTGGGGGCATTGGGTCACCATTACCTTGAAACTGAGTCTTCCAGGGTTGACTTTGGCAGCTGGGTCCACACATCTCTAACCCAACAAAGGTTTGTGGGGCACTTGAGGGTCAGGGAACTGGGCACGGTGGCCCATGTGGTGAGGGGCCAGGTGGTGATGAAAGAGGAAGCCTGGCAGGGGATATTGGGACCTAGGAAGAGGGTATGTGCACACTTCAGTTGAAACCTGGCTGAGACAGGAGGCTCCCACAGGGGAGGAGAGAAGAAAATTGAAAAGAGAGAGGTTTAGGAAGGGAGGCTCTCTCACCTCAAATCAGGGCCATCATGGGATGGTGCTCCCAGATGGGCCCACCCTGAGTAAAAATGGAGGTCCATGCAGTGAAACCAAGATCTCTCAGGAAGGCGCAGCACTGGTTGAGGAGATGGAGGCGAAGTCTGCATCTTTAGCCCTGCAACTTTCAGTGAACTCAGGTAAACCAGAGAGCCCTGGGGCTGTCCAGGCCTTAGCCAGGCAAGGAGGAGGGGCAGACTCTGAACTGGGCCTTCCTTCTCTGTGGCAGCAATACCTCACATTTGGAACATTCTGGCACCTGGCATTAAGTAGTGAGTGCTGGGCATGTGCACATGGCCCCTTCCATGCATGTGTTACCATGGGATGGGTGGGGCCAGACGGTGAGGGGAAAGAATTGGGACCGGAAGGGGTGGGGCTGGAAGGGGTGGGGCCACAAGGTGGGAGTGGAGGTAAAAGTTTTGGCTGTGAGAGGGGCTGAGTCAGAAGAATGAATGGAACCCTGAGGGGTACCTGGCCTCAAGAAGAGGACTGTCCAAAAGGGGGAGTAGGGCACATAGCATGGTGGTAGGCTGGGGATACATGGGGTGGTGATGGGCCAGTGGGTGGTGGTGGAAGGTGATATGATGGGGTGGAGAGGTAATGGACAAGGAACCTAGCAGAGTGGAGGAGTGGATAGGGGAGCAAGAAGAGAGGTTAAGCCCACTTAACTGGAAACAGGGCTGTCCAGTATGGCTGTCTCCATGTGCTATGCTGTGTGCTATGCCCATCTGTGCTCTGTCAGGGGTAAGCCCAGCTGGTTAGAGTCTTCATGCCCCACTATCCCACAATCTAGACTAACGGAAAGAAACTCCATCGAACTATTCATCTGGCAGGGCAAAATTCTCTGGGGCCCTAGGAAGAGGTTTATAGTGAAGACCTGTTGGTAGAATGGGCCACATCTGGGGTAACAGATTCATATCACCCATACCTATGGGGCATAGTTAATGTATGAAAGGCACTCAAGTGATAGGTCCTTTTTTTCTTTTCCTTTCTGTTTTTCCCTTCCTTTCATTTACCTCTTTGTTGTTCCAGTACTGGGGCTTGACACAGCTTCTAGGGTCTACAGAAGTTCCCTGCCCAAGGGCCTATTTTTGTTCACCTCCTAGACCTGCATCTTCCTGGTCTCTGACACACCCAGGTGCAGGTACCATGGCCAGATGCCCACTTTCAAGACAAGTAGGCCCTACCAGCCTTCTCCCTGGAGGAAACAACAGGAGGATTAAGGGGTTTGTGCTTTTGTTTGTGTATTCACATGAATATTTCCTTCCATCAGTGGGACAGTTCTAAGTACTTAAAGTCTTACTGAACTTCATCTATAAATCATTTGAAAATGGAGGCACGGGAACAGGAAGGGGAAAAACACCCAAACAAGAAAACAAAAGACATATCCCACAAACACTGGATACATACAAAGATGACTGAATGAAGGCAAGTAGGGCTCAACCTAACAACATTTTACCAAATGTCTTATATTTGAATGGTGAGAGCTCCACTGAGGGAGATGTCAAAGAAACCAGGCTTTATGTTCAAGGATGCTGGCAATATTTAATCATTTGCTCAAGAAGGGGAGATCAATTACTATGGTACTTCGATTTTGTTCAATCCAATTACCATGTTATAAAAATAGCAAACTGTCATGATAAAAAGAAAATAAGGCTCCTGTACCCAGCACCAGTTATCTTTAGTTTACTTCCAAGCCATATACACCACAACCATATCCAAAGAATGCAAGTAAGGGAGGTAAAGAATTCTGATACATATCAGGAGAGTTGGTCCATGTTTCAGGAGTTTTGCATGAAATCTTTTTCACTTTCTGGGCTTTGCCTCCTATTTGATTTTGTGTCTTCTTTTCTGTTAACGAGGATTGAACCCAGGATGTTTCATTAGCTAGGCAAGTACTGAACTACAACCCATCCCCAGAACATCTTTTGAAATTCTCACTGCATCTGAGTGTAGGATGGAAAGAAAATAGTTTATTCCAATGTATTGGAATATTTCAGACATTTGGGTTTTGAATAATTTAGTTCGATACAGTCATAGTCTAGAAATAGACATGCTGGTAGAAACTGATGATAGGCTTTCCCTCACTATATAGCTGTTGAGGGGAAGGGCTTTCCATACAGCATAACCTTAGAAACTTAGTGGTGATACCTTCAACATCAACTCATCAGGGACATGAGTTTAACCCAAGTGAGTTGCTGTGGTGTGAAGCTCCCCTCAGGTTCCTCCTTTTCCATCTTGCATGCTACATTCCATACTAGCAATCTCCACCATGCTAAGTCTGACTGCTTAGATTTGTTTGTGAGTGAATGTATATGTCATTCTAGACAACTTTAACATTAAGTGACATAAAGAACTTTACCACAAAAGAGATCAGTTCTCTTGCAGTGATGATTTAAGATAATTTTTCATATCTTGACCACAATTCCTCCTTGTTTAGGCCAAACATCATAACTTGAACCAAAATGATGCTATGGCAAAAATGATCTTATAATAGGGTTTCCAAATCCAAACACAAAGTTTTTTTTTGCTTAAGGCCAGCCAATATATTCCCAGAATTTTTACCGGTGTTTTGACCATGTGAAAAATTTACTTTTGGTCATGAGGAGTGAACTCTGGGCCTAGGCACTGTCCCTTAGTGATTCAGACCAATGATGGTGCTCTACCACTTGAGCCACAGCAACACTTCCAGCTTTCAGGTGATAAGAGTCTCACGGACTTTCCTTCGTGGGCTGGCTTTGCACCACAATCTCATTTCTCAGACTCATGAGTAGCTAGGATTACAGACGTGATCCACCAATGCTTGGCAAACATGTAACATTTTTAACCATGATTGAAAATGGTAATGAATTTCTTTTCTTAAGTGTATTTCTTAAAAACAGAAATATTTTTAAATTCTCATGCACACTTCCCATTAGGCAATTCAGATGATGTTTATGTGTGATGGTCTTTGAGTTTGAAATTTGTCCCTGGATGCTGTCCTCTGTCCCCATCCCCCTTTTGTTTTTGCTTGCTCAAGGTTAGCACCCTCCCACTTGAGACACATCTTCCAACTTTTTAGTTTTCAGTTAGAGATAAAAGTTTCTCTTTTTCCTGCCTGAGCTGATTTTCAACCATGATCCTCAGATCTCAGCCTCCAGGGTAAGTTAGCCACTTACATTTAAATCTGGTGATCTACTGAGTGTTTCCCTGTTATCTTTTGGGAAAATACACCCCCACCAGCATCAAAATTGAAGAACAAGTTGTTGTTATGATACTCCCAACCCAAAGAAGATACTTGATATACTTAATTTAAATGCTAAGATACAAAATTTGGAGTTGTTGAAAGACTGAGTCTCTTTAGTGTCATTTTGGGAAATGTAAATCAAATATTCAGAGCATTACTAGATAAAAAGAATAAAGTAGACCTGTTTTTATGAACTATTAATGAGAAGAATAGTAGTTTTTGTGTCATTAGTGTAGCCTACTTGAAACTTTTTCAAAGTACAGGTGTTCAGGTATATTTTCTGTGTAGTAATCACTGAATTCTAAAATTCTTTGTTTTCCTCAGCATCTTTAGTTTTTCCTCAACAGGTATCTCAGTTGAAATATACACTTTGGTGCCAGAGGTCTTCTGTAGATATTTTACATTTTAGGAAAGTAATTTTAGGTTTTTAAAAATCAGAAAAGCTAATAATGTTAATCATTTTCTGATGTCCTTCAGATTTCTCCACATTTCATTTTTTTGGTTTAATATGCTATCAGTATATTTATAGGATATGAAGTTTGATTTTGATTTTGGTATTTGTACTGGTATTGGGGCTTGAAATCAGTACATTGGTCTGTAACTAATGTCAGCCTTGATGGCTCCTTCCTGTAATTCTGGCTAGTCAGGAGGCTGAGATCTGAAGAACAAGGTTTAAAGCCAGCCTGGTCAAGAAAGATCATGATGCTCTTGTCTTCAATTCATGAATGAAAAGCCAAAAGTGGAGTGGGACTCAAGTTGTACAGCATGGGGCTTGAGCAAAGAAGCTAAAGTGTACTTATGTGTAGTTCCTAAAGGATTGTTCCCAAGTCCTGAGTTTAAGTACCAGTGCCAACACACACACACACACACACACACACACACATACACACACACACGTATTCACACGTTTTCTCTGTCCCCAAAAGCACTGTGGTTCTCTTTATGTGTCCTTGAAATCCACTTTGCTTTCTTTTTCATTCGGTTCTTGATGTTTCCACAGGGAGAGCAATGGCTGTGACCTAAGTCCTGGCTGCCTGTGATTCTGCTGGGATGACCGAGGTCTGCCTTATTGAGCAGTGAGACCCTGAGAAACTCCGTAAATCACATGGAGGGAAACATACGAGAAGACATGCATTCAGGTAATTCTTCATTCTATTTTCCTCCTGCCAACGGTTTTTCTCTCTCTGTAGGGTGAGTTCCTTTTCTTTCCAGGTAAAGCTGAACATTGTATGGCTTTCTGTGTGTACCCACATGCGAATAGGCTTTTGTAAACTGTCAGCCATGGCAAACTTGCTTTTTTTCTCTCACAATTAGTGAGTTTCTTGGCAGCTTTGATTGTTCTGAGAAAAATGAAATGTTCTAGAAATTGTCATGAGATGTTTATAAATGTAGGTCAGAATTTATAGTTCTTTTGCTCTAGTGAATTGAACAACAGCTATATGAATTTATACATAGTCTTTAGTGAACTTATTTCTATGGTATAGAGGAATTTTTGGATATGATATCCTTATGGAAGTCCAAAGGTATTTTAAGTCCGTTGCCCACATTAAACAGAAACTCAAAACACTTTAAATTTTTTAGCTTTAATCAGAGTCTTCTATTGGGATATAGGATTTTAAATGCTACAATAAATTAATTTCATTTGTAGGAAATGTGACAGAAAGGAATGTACCTGAAGATACAGCATAAGTTTTCCCTTTTGATGAGTTAAGAAGTTTAAGTTTAATTTCAGCTAAGCTATTGTGAGAAATACCAAGATACACATCCAGTTTCTGTGATTAATTATATTAAATTAGTAGGAAAGGTACTTTGTTTGCAGTAACAATTACAATATGATATATAGAAAAGTGTGTTACCAACACATTTGTCTAATTGTGTAGTCTAATATCTTTATGCTGGTGTTATAGAATGTTAATAAATTTCTTCAAGCACAAGGAAAATGTTTGAGAGATGTTAAAGTTTTACACTGAGTAGAGAAAATGCCAGATGGTCTTCAGTAAATGCTTTCATTTTTATATTTTTGGTGTTTTTTTGTGTTCTCCCATCTTTCTGTTAGGATGGCAAGGAGTAAATCTAGCTAACCTTAGCTAAGAAAATAAAAAAAAAAACCCAGAGCAATAACCAAGAGGAAATACCCAAACCCAAAGAAAACATAGCCACCCTCGAACACACACACACACACACACACACACACACACACACACACACACATACTCACACACTGAAAATTGTCAACATAGCACTGAGTCCAGCAGGTCACTGGCAACTCCCAGCACTGTAATGAACTGCAGAGAACACTCACAATGGCTGTAATGGACCAATCCCAGCTTGGCATGAACCCATTGGCTCTTTTGGTATTGAGCCTGTAGGACTGTTGTCAAAGTTTTCACAAGGATGCGAGGCACACAGAGTGATGCCATTGCTGTTGCCATGGCATGGTTGCAGGAATTGCCAGGGCATCAGCCAATGCTTTCTGACCTAGGTGGCTGCCAGGTTCTAGTGTTTGCCCCCAAAGATTTTGTCCTTCAGTACTACCCATGTGCTCCTGTCTGCTCCTGCTTGAACCCTGGTTATGTGCAAGAGCCAAACATACACCAACCAGTGGCTTCCATTCAGCATATGTGCAGGTCTCGGAACTTACTCCAACAATTTAAAAACAAAGTGAACTCCTATGTATTTCTAGGTCCAGGGGGCACATGACAAAGAGTCCAATTGGAAACGTTCACTTAAGTGGATCCAGATTTTTTTCACTTGACAAATAAAAATAAAAATTCAAACAAGAAGTTAAGGCATATGAGGAATCCCTATTTGTTGAATTAAAATACTCTTGCACAAATGTTTAAAATAATATTAAAGTCTTTATTTGTCAAGGACTTGATTTATTGTTGCCACCACACAATAGATTATTTCTGGTCTTTAAAAAGTAATATCAGAACTGGCGCCAATGGCTCATGCCTGTAATCCTAGCTAATCAGGAGGCTGAGATTTTAGGATCGCGGTTCAAAGCCAGCCCAGGCAGGAAAGTCCAGGCGACTCTTATCTCCAATAAACCACCAGAAAACCGGAAGTGGTGCTGTGGCTCAAGCGGGGTAGAGAGTGCTCGCCTTGTGCTGAAGAGCTGAGGGACAGCTCCCAAGCCCAGAGTTTGAGCCTCACGACTGACAAAAAAAGAAAAGTTTTAATATCAATATGCACTTTGGTGTTTTCTTAATGGAATTCAAGAAAAGCCCCATAGCTATTGAGTAGAAAACAATATCACACTCAACAATAGCATGTGGTTGAAAGAAGGTAGTTAGTATCAGCCTACTGTAAAGTGACTATTGCCAGGATTAATCCCCTGTAGAAATACTTTTCTTTTTCCTTTTCAATATTTACTAATAAAATGCATCCGTGTATTAATGGCCATACATTAGTACTTGAATGTAATCAAGCATGTTCTCTACTCAACTCAGTGAATTTTGACAACTGTTTAATTATGTGATGCTGAGTCCCCTTATAAAGTCAATAAGTTGGCACTTTTGTAACTTACAATAAAATGCAAAGAATCTAAGACCAAGCAAGTTGTCTAGTTGGGGTGGGTCATTGAATCGGCTGTTTACTCACTTAGAAATTAAATCCATTAGGATACTTCATGGCATCCATAATCTGAAAAGCTGCTCTAACTTTTGGCTTTTAAAGACCTCATCAATTTTCTGAAGATATTCAAGTTCTTTTCCTTTAAATCTAGAATGACTGATGTCAAAAGAATTGTGGTATCACTTCAGAATCATCTGATACTGTAGCAAAAGTGCCCTATAACCTACATCTCCATGAAGTGGGTTATTAACATCTATAGGAGTGAGAGAAAAGTGAGGCATCATCATTTCCCATAATAGTTTCTTATGAGATAGTTTACTTCAAAATCCTCGAAATCCATAAGGCAGTGTGTTGATATGTTCAAAGTGAAGAACAAGGGCTGCAATAGGGAACTTATGTGATAAATCCTCTGCCTAGAAAATTGGAGGTCCTCAGCTTGAATTCTCCTACTGACAAATCCATCAGTCTTCCTTTAGAGAAAGGGGTATATTTCAATTAGAGGTGTATTTCAATTCCATTGTGATGCCATAACAAAATTCCTTAAGACCAGGTCCCAGTAGCTTAGAGCAAGTTATGTGTACTCAACAGAAATTCTGAAGGACAAGATCTAGAAGCCAGAAAATTCAATATACTGAGAGTTCAGCTCCACCAGGGAATTAATGTCCTCCCATGTTACTGTGTCCTCACATAGTGGAAAGGCTAGAAAATTATTTAAAAGAAAACAGTACAGCTGAGTCACTTCCTCCCACTATAAATATGAATTTTAATTTGCTTCAGATATCTTTTTTTTCTTCTGTTATGTCCCTCTTCCTCTTGTTTTTTTGTTGTGCTTTCATTTAGCTTACTGGCCTTGAACCACCAAAGAATGGATGCTTAGATTCCAAGTATGTACCAACAAAATCATCTGCTGCTAATTCTCCTTTGGAAGTAAACCACTTACTTGTCCCAAACTCTGTTCTTTATTATCCTTCCTGTAGAACATTTTTAAGTTTTTGGTCTTTTTTGCATTTTTCAGGAGATTTAACAAGGAAGCTTCGCAGATAATAGGCAAATACTCTACCACTGAATTACAAATTCCTTGCATAGTTTTTTTTAACTTTTTTATTATTTATTCATATATTTTTATTTTATTATTTTAATACGTTTTCTATTGCTAAAATACTGTACAGAGGGTTTACAGTTACAAGAGCAAGGTAATGAGTATATTTCTTATCAAGCATTGTTGCCTCCTCCTTTGATTTTCCCCTACAATCCCTTCCCTTCCATCTCCACAACTTCACTATCCCCCCACATAAATTGGTAATGTTTGTTTCAGATGTACAAGATTTTTATTATTTCTTCATTGGTTGTCTTCATGTTAATCAACTTACTGAATACATGTAAACATATAACTATGTAACCATGTTTGAATTTTTATGTAGAATACCATGCCATCTTGCTCACAAATTTCAGTGTTTACGTTCCATTGCCATCTCCTCCTCGTCGTCGTCCTCCTCCTCCTCCTGCTCCTCTTCTTCTTCTTCTTCTTCTTCTTCTTTCTTCTTCTTCTTCTTCTTCTTCTTCTTCTTCTTCTTCTTCTTCTTCTTCTTCTTCTTCTTCTTCTTCTTCTTCTTCTTCTTCTTCTTCTTCTTCTTCTTCTTCTTCTTCTTCTTCTTCTTTCTTCTTCTTCTTCTTCTTCTTCTTCTTCTTCATCTTCCTTCTTCCTCTTCCTCTTCCTCTTCCTCTTCCTCTTCCTCTTCTTCTTCTTTTCTTCTTCTTCTTCTTCTTCTTCTTCTTCTTCTTCTTCTTCTTCTTCTTCTTCTTCTTCTTCTTCTTCTTCTTCTTCTTCCTCTTCCTCTTCCTCTTCCTCTTCCTCTTCCTCTTCCTCTTCCTCTTCCTCTCTCTTCTCTTCCTCTTCTTCTTCTTCTTCTTCTTCTTCTTCTTCTTCTTCTTCTTCTTCTTCTTCTTCTTCTTCTTCTTCTTCTTTCTTCTTCTTCTTCTTCTTCTTCTTCTTCTTCTTCTTCTTCTTC